>NW_028182138.1:0-204000 GCF_964271855.1 Acomys minous
AGCAAGAGAAATGCTGATTTCATCAAGCCCAGTTACATACTCAGAATCTGTACTACTGCGCATATAGGCACGTCTCTTTAGGCAAAAAACTCATTTCTGACAAAGTTGCCCAAATGCATCTCAGAAGTGTGCAACTTGTTCCCTGAGTTAGAAAACGTCGAGAAACGGTCGTTTCTGCTAGCGCTGTGCTTCTACACATGTATTTGCTGAACGGTGAAAGCGCACAGTAATGCACTTTTCTCCCAGCAAATACACTGTTTCTAAGGAAATGGGAACACACTGAGGAGACACTTGTGGGAGCTCATGTGACTAAAACTGAGCTTCCCTACGCACAGGGAAGCAAGAGAAATGCTGATTTCATCAAGCCCATTTACATACTCAGAATCTGTACTACTGCGCAAATAGGCACGTCTCTTTAGGCAAAAAACTCATTTCTGACAAAGTTGCCCAAATGCATCTCAGAAGTGTGTAACTTGTTCCCTGAGTTAGAAAACGTCGAGAAACGGTCATTTCGGCTAGCGCTGTGCTTCTACACATTTATTTGCTGAACGGTGAAAGCACACAGTAATGCACTTTTCTCCCAGCAAATACACTGTTTCTAAGGAAATGTGAACACACTGAGGAGACACTTGTGGGAGCTACTGTGACTAAAACTGAGCTTCCCTACGCACAGGGAAGCAAGAGGAATGCTGATTTCATCAAGCCCAGTTACATACTCAGAATCTGTACTACTGCGCAAATAGTCATGTCTCTTAAGGCAAAAAACTCATTTCTGACAAAGTTGCCAAAATGCATTTCAGAAGTGTGCAACTTCTTCCCTGAATTGGACAACGTCGGGAAACGGTCGTTTCTGCTAGCGCTGTGCTTCTACACATGTATTTGCTGAACGGTGAAAGCACACAGTAATGCACTTTTCTCCCAGCATATACACTGTTTCAAAGGAAATGGGAACACACTGAGGAGACACTTGTGGGAGCTACTGTGACTAAAACTGAGCTTCGCTATGCGCAGGGAAGCAAGAGAAATGCTGATTTCATCAAGCCCAGTTACATACTCAGAATCTGTACTACTGCGCAAATAGTCATGTCTCTTAAGGCAAAAAACTCATTTCTGACAAAGTTGCCAAAATGCATTTCAGAAGTGTGCAACTTCTTCCCTGAATTGGAAAACGTCGAGAAACGGTCGTTTCTGCTAGCGCTGTGCTTCTACACATGTATTTGCTGAACGGTGAAAGCACACAGTAATGCACTTTTCTCCCAGCAAATACACTGTTTCAAAGGAAATGGGAACACACTGAGGAGACACTTGTGGGAGCTACTGTGACTAAAACTGAGCTTCCCTACGTGCAGGGAAGCAAGAGAAATGCTGATTTCATCAAGCCCAGTTACATACTCAGAATCTGTACTACTGCGCAAATAGGCATGTCTCTTTAGGCAAAAAACTCATTTCTGACAAAGTTGCCCAAATGCATCTCAGAAGTGTTCAACTTGTTCCCTGAGTTAGAAAACATCGAGAAACGGTCGTTTCTGCTAGCGCTGTGCTTCTACACATGATTTGCTGAACGGTGAAAGCGCACAGCAATGCACTTTTCTCCCAGCAAATACCCTGTTTCTAAGGAAATGGGAACACACTGAGGAGACACTTGTGGGAGCTACTGTTCCTAAAACTGAGCTTCCCTACGCACAGGGAAGCAAGAGAAATGCTGATTTCATCAAGCCTAGTTACATACTCATAATCTGTACTACTGCGCAAATAGGCATGTCTCTTAAGGCAAAAAACTCATTTCTGACAAAGTTGCCCAAATGCATTTCAGAAGTTTGCAACTTCTTCCCTGAATTAGAAAACGTCGAGAAACGGTCGTTTCTGCTAGCGCTGTGCTTCTACACATGTATTTGCTGAACGGTGAAAGCGCACAGTAATGCACTTTTCTCCCAGCAAATACCCTGTTTCTAAGGAAATGGGAACACACTGAGGAGACACTTGTGGGAGCTACTGTGACTAAAACTGAGCTTCCCTACGCACAGGGAAGCAAGAGAAATGCTGATTTCATCAAGCCCAGTTACATACTCAGAATCTGTACTACTGCGCAAATAGGCAAATCTAGTGTGTTCTAAGGCACGTCTCTTTAGTCAAAAAACTCATTTCTGACATAGTTGCCCAAATGCATCTCAGAAGTGTGCAACTTGTTCCCTGAGTTAGAAAACGTCGAGAAACGGTCGTTTCTGATAGCGCTGTGCTTCTACATATGTATTTGCTGAACGGTGATAGCGCACAGTAATGCACTTTTCTCCCAGCAAATACACTGTTTCTAAGGAAATGGGAACACACTGAGGAGACACTTGTGGGAGCTACTGTGACTAAAACTGAGCTTCCCTACGCACAGGGAAGCATGAGAAATGCTGATTTCATCAAGCCCAGTTACATACTCAAAATCTGTACTACTGCGAAAATAGGCATGTCTCTTAAGGCAAAAAACTCATTTCTGACAAAATTGCCCAAATGCATTTCAGAAGTGTGCAACTTCTTCCCTGAATTAGAAAACGTCGAGAAACGGTCGTTTCTGCTAGCGCTGTGCTTCTACACATGTATTTGCTGAACGGTGAAAGCACACAGTAATGCACTTTTCTCCCAGCAAATACACTGTTTCTAAGGAAATGGGAACACACTGAGGAGACACTTGTGGGAGCTACTGTGACTAAAACTGAGCTTCCCTACGCACAGGGAAGCAAGAGAAATGCTGATTTCATCAAGCCCAGTTACATACTCAGAATCTGTACTACTGCGCAAATAGGCACGTCTCTTTAGGCATAAAACTCATTTCTGACAAAGTTGCCCAAATGCATCTCAGAAGTGTGCAACTTGTTCCCTGAGTTAGAAAACGTCGAGAAACGTTCCTTTCTGCTAGCGCTGTGCTTCTACACATGTATTTGCTGAACGGTGAAAGCGCACAGTAATGCACTTTTCTCCCAGCAAATACACTGTTTCTAAGGAAATGGGAACACACTGAGGAGACACTTGTGGGAGCTACTGTGACTAAAACTGAGCTTCCCTACGCACAGGGAAGCAAGAGAAATGCTGATTTCATCAAGCACAGTTACATACTCAGAATCTGTACTACTGCGCAAATAGGCAAAACAAGTGCGTTCTAAAGCACGTCTCTTTAGGCAAAAAACTCATTTCTGACAAAGTTGCCCAAATGCATCTCAGAAGTGTTCAACTTGTTCCCTGAGTTAGAAAACGTCGAGAAACGGTCGTTTCTGCTAGCGCTGTGCTTCTACACATGATTTGCTGAACGGTGAAAGCGCACAGCAATGCACTTTTCTCCCAGCAAATACACTATTTCTAAGGAAATGGGAACACACTGAGGAGACACTTGTGGGAGCTACTGTGACTAAAACTGAGCTTCCCTACGAACAGGGAAGCAAGAGAAATGCTGATTTCATCAAGCCCAGTTACATACTCAGAATCTGTACTACTGCGCAAATAGGCATGTCTCTTTAGGCAAAAAACTCATTTCTGACAAAGTTGCCCAAATGCATCTCAGACGTGTGTAACTTGTTCCCTGAGTTAGAAAACGTCGAGAAACGGTCATTTCGGCTAGCGCTGTGCTTCTACACATTTATTTGCTGAACGGTGAAAGCGCACAGTAATGCACTTTTCTCCCAGCAAATACACTGTTTCTAAGGAGATGGGAACACACTGAGGAGACACTTGTGGGAGCTACTGTGACTAAAACTGAGCTTCCCTACGCACAGGGAAGCAAGAGAAATGCTGATTTCATCAAGCCCAGTTACATACTCAGAATCTGTACTCCTGCGCAAATAGGCAAATCTAGTGCGTTCTAAGGCACGTCTCTTTAGTCAAAAAACTCATTTCTGACATAGTTGCCCAAATGCATCTCAGAAGTGTGCAACTTGTTCCCTGAGTTAGAAAACGTCGAGAAACGGTCGTTTCTGCTAGCGCTGTGCTTCTACATATGTAATTGCTGAACGGTGATAGCGCACAGTAATGCACTTTTCTCCCAGCAAATACACTGTTTCTAAGGAAATGGGAACACACTGAGGAGACACTTGTGGGAGCTACTGTAACTAAAACTGAGCTTCCCTACGCACAGGGAAGCATGAGAAATGCTGATTTCATCAAGCCCAGTTACATACTCAGAATCTGTACTACTGCGAAAATAGGCATGTCTCTTAAGGCAAAAAACTCATTTCTGACAAAGTTGCCCAAATGCATTTCAGAAGTGTGCAACTTCTTCCCTGAATTAGAAAACGTCGAGAAACGGTCGTTTCTGCTAGCGCTGTGCTTCTACACATGTATTTGCTGAACGGTGAAAGCACACAGTAATGCACTTTTCTCCCAGCAAATACACTGTTTCTAAGGAAATGGGAACACACTGAGGAGACACTTGTGGGAGCTACTGTGACTAAAACTGAGCTTCCCTACGCACAGGGAAGCAAGAGAAATGCTGATTTCATCAAGCCCAGTTACATACTCAGAATCTGTACTACTGCGCAAATAGGCACGTCTCTTTAGGCATAAAACTCATTTCTGACAAAGTTGCCCAAATGCATCTCAGAAGTGTGCAACTTGTTCCCTGAGTTAGAAAACGTCGAGAAACGTTCCTTTCTGCTAGCGCTGTGCTTCTACACATGTATTTGCTGAACGGTGAAAGCGCACAGTAATGCACTTTTCTCCCAGCAAATACACTGTTTCTAAGGAAATGGGAACACACTGAGGAGACACTTGTGGGAGCTACTGTGACTAAAACTGAGCTTCCCTACGCACAGGGAAGCAAGAGAAATGCTGATTTCATCAAGCCCAGTTACATACTCAGAATCTGTACTACTGCGCAAATAGGCAAAACAAGTGCGTTCTAAAGCACGTCTCTTTAGGCAAAAAACTCATTTCTGACAAAGTTGCCCAAATGCATCTCAGAAGTGTTCAACTTGTTCCCTGAGTTAGAAAACGTCGAGAAACGGTCGTTTCTGCTAGCGCTGTGCTTCTACAAATGATTTGCTGAACGGTGAAAGCGTACAGCAATGCACTTTTCTCCCAGCTAATACACTGTTTCTAAGGAAATGGGAACACACTGAGGAGACACTTGTGGGAGCTACTGTGACTAAAACTGAGCTTCCCTACGAACAGGGAAGCAAGAGAAATGCTGATTTCATCAAGCCCAGTTACATACTCAGAATCTGTACTACTGCGCAAATAGGCATGTCTCTTTAGGCAAAAAACTCATTTCTGACAAAGTTGCCCAAATGCATCTCAGACGTGTGTAACTTGTTCCCTGAGTTAGAAAACGTCGAGAAACGGTCATTTCGGCTAGCGCTGTGCTTCTACACATTTATTTGCTGAACGGTGAAAGCGCACAGTAATGCACTTTTCTCCCAGCAAATACACTGTTTCTAAGGAGATGGGAACACACTGAGGAGACACTTGTGGGAGCTACTGTTCCTAAAACTGAGCTTCCCTACGCACAGGGAAGCAAGAGGAATGCTGATTTCATCAAGCCTAGTTACATACTCAGAATCTGTACTACTGCGCAAATAGGCATGTCTCTTAAGGCAAAAAACTCCTTTCTGACAAAGTTGCCCAAATGCAGTTCAGAAGTGTGCAACTTCTTCCCTGAATTAGAAAACGTCGAGAAACGGTCGTTTCTGCTAGCGCTGTGCTTCTACACATGTATTTGCTGAACGGTGAAAGCACACAGTAATGCACTTTTCTCCCAGCAAATACACTGTTTCAAAGGAAATGGGAACACACTGAGGAGACACTTGTGGGAGCTACTGTGACTAAAACTGAGCTTCCCTACGCACAGGGAAGCAAGAGAAATGCTGATTTCATCAAGCCCATTTACATACTCAGAATCTGTACTACTGCGCAAATAGGCATGTCTCTTTAGGCAAAAAACTCATTTCTGACAAAGTTGCCCAAATGCATCTCAGAAGTGTGTAACTTGTTCCCTGAGATAGAAAACGTCGAGAAACGGTCATTTCGGCTAGCGCTGTGCTTCTACACATTTATTTGCTGAACGGTGAAAGCACACAGTAATGCACTTTTCTCCCAGCAAATACACTGTTTCTAAGGAAATGGGAACACACTGAGGAGACACTTGTGGGAGCTACTGTGACTAAAACTGAGCTTCCCTACGCACAGGGAAGCAAGAGAAATGCTGATTTCATCAAGCCCAGTTACATACTCAGAATCTGTACTACTGCGCAAATAGGCAAATCTAGTGCGTTCTAAGGCACGTCTCTTTAGTCAAAAAACTCATTTCTGACATAGTTGCCCAAATGCATCTCAGAAGTGTGCAACTTGTTCCCTGAGTTAGAAAACGTCGAGAAACGGTCGTTTCTGCTAGCGCTGTGCTTCTACATATGTATTTGCTGAACGGTGATAGCGCACAGTAATGCACTTTTCTCCCAGCAAATACACTGTTTCTAAGGAAATGGGAACACACTGAGGAGACACTTGTGGGAGCTACTGTGACTAAAACTGAGCTTCCCTACGCACAGGGAAGCATGAGAAATGCTGATTTCATCAAGCCCAGTTACATACTCAGAATCTGTACTACTGCGAAAATAGGCATGTCTCTTAAGGCAAAAAACTCATTTCTGACAAAATTGCCCAAATGCAGTTCAGAAGTGTGCAACTTCTTCCCTGAATTAGAAAACGTCGAGAAACGGTCGTTTCTGCTAGCGCTGTGCTTCTACACATGTATTTGCTGAACGGTGAAAGCACACAGTAATGCACTTTTCTCCCAGCAAATACACTGTTTCTAAGGAAATGGGAACACACTGAGGAGACACTTGTGGGAGCTACTGTGACTAAAACTGAGCTTCCCTACGCACAGGGAAGCAAGAGAAATGCTGATATCATCAAGCCCAGTTACATACTCAGAATCTGTACTACTGCGCAAATAGGCACGTCTCTTTAGGCATAAAACTCATTTCTGACAAAGTTGCCCAAATGCATCTCAGAAGTGTGCAACTTGTTCCCTGAGTTAGAAAACGTCGAGAAACAGTCGTTTCTGCTAGCGCTGTGCTTCTACACATGTATTTGCTGAACGGTGATAGCGCACAGTAATGCACTTTTCTCCAAGCAAATACACTGTTTCTAAGGAAATGGGAACACACTGAGGAGACACTTGTGGGAGCTACTGTGACTAAAACTGAGCTTCCCTACGCACAGGGAAGCAAGAGAAATGCTGATTTCATCAAGCCCAGTTACATACTCAGAATCTGTACTACTGCGCAAATAGACATATCTCTTTAGGCAAAAAACTCATTTCTGACAAAGTTGCCCAAATGCATCTCAGACATGTGTAACTTGTTCCCTGAGTTAGAAAACGTCGAGAAAGGTCATTTCGGCTAGCGCTGTGCTTCTACACATTTATTTGCTGAACGGTGAAAGCGCACAGTAATGCACTTTTCTCCCAGCAAATACACTGTTTCTAAGGAAAAGGGAACACACTGAGGAGACACTTGTGGGAGCTACTGTGACTAAAACTGAGCTTCCCTACAAACAGGGAAGCAAGAGAAATGCTGATTTCAACAAGCCCAGTTACATACTCAGAGTCCGTACTACTGCGCAAATAGGCACGTCTCTTTAGGCATAAAACTCATTTCTGACAAAGTTGCCCAAATGCATCTCAGAAGTGTGCAACTTGTTCCCTGAGTTAGACAACGTCGAGAAACGGTCGTTTCTGCTAGCGCTGTGCTTCTACACATGTATTTGCTGAACGGTGAAAGCACACAGTAATGCACTTTTCTCCCAGCAAATACCCTGTTTCTAAGGAAATGGGAACACACTGAGGAGACACTTGTGGAAGCTACTGTGACTAAAACTGAGCTTCCCTACGCACAGGGAAGCAAGAGAAATGCTGATTTCATCAAGCCCAGTTACATACTCAGAATCTGTACTACTGCGCAAACAGGCAAATCTAGTGCGTTCTAAGGCACGTCTCTTTAGTCAAAAAACTCATTTCTGACAAAGTTGCCCAAATGCATCTCAGAAGTGTGCAACTTGTTCCCTGAGTTAGAAAACGTCGAGAAACGGTCGTTTCTGCTAGCGCTGTGCTTCTACATATGTATTTGCTGAACGGTGATAGCGCACAGTAATGCACTTTTCTCCCAGCAAATACACTGTTTCTAAGGAAAAGGGAACACACTGAGGAGACACTTGTGGGAGCTACTGTGACTAAAACTGAGCTTCCCTACGCACAGGGAAGCAAGAGAAATGCTGATTTCATCAAGCCCAGTTACATACTCAGAATCTGTACTACTGCGCAAATAGGCATGTCTCTTTAGGCAAAAAACTAATTTCTGACAAAGTTGCCCAAATGCATCTCAGACGTGTGTAACTTGTTCGCTGAGTTAGAAAATGTCGAGAAAGGTCATTTCATCTAGCGCTGTGCTTCTACACATTTATTTGCTGAACGGTGAAAGCGCACAGTAATGCACTTTTCTCCCAGCAAATACACTGTTTCTAAGGAAATGGGAACACACTGAGGAGACACTAGTGGGAGCTACTGTGACTAAAACTGAGCTTCCCTGCGCACAGGGAAGCAAGAGGAATGCTGATTTCATCAAGCCCAGTTACATACTCAGAATCTGTACTACTGCGAAAATAGGCATGTCTCTTAAGGCAAAAAACTCATTTCTGACAAAGTTGCCCAAATGCATTTCAGAAGTGTGCAACTTCTTCCCTGAATTAGAAAACGTGGAGAAATGGTCGTTTCTGCTAGCGCTGTGCTTCTACACATGTATTTGCTGAACGGTGAAAGCACACAATAATGCACTTTTCTCCCAGCAAATACACTGTTTCTAACGAAATGGGAACACACTGAGGAGACACTTGTGGGAGCTACTGTGACTAAAACTGAGCTTCCCTACGCACAGGGAAGCAAGAGAAATGCTGATTTCATCAAGCCCAGTTACATACTCAGAATCTGTACTACTGCGCAAATAGGCACGTCTCTTTAGTCAAAAAACTCATTTCTGACAAAGTTGCCCAAATGCATCTCAGAAGTGTGTAACTTGTTCCCTGAGATAGAAAACGTCGAGAAACGGTCATTTCGGCTAGCGCTGTGCTTCTACACATTTATTTGCTGAACGGTGAAAGCACACAGTAATGCACTTTTCTCCCAGCAAATACACTGTTTCTAAGGAAATGGGAACACACTGAGGAGACACTTGTGGGAGCTACTGTGACTAAAACTGAGCTTCCCTACGCACAGGGAAGCAAGAGAAATGCTGATTTCATCAAGCCCAGTTACATACTCAGAATCTGTACTACTGCGCAAATAGGCAAATCTAGTGCGTTCTAAGGCACGTCTCTTTAGTCAAAAAACTCATTTCTGACATAGTTGCCCAAATGCATCTCAGAAGTGTGCAACTTGTTCCCTGAGTTAGAAAACGTCGAGAAACGGTCGTTTCTGCTAGCGCTGTGCTTCTACATATGTATTTGCTGAACGGTGATAGCGCACAGTAATGCACTTTTCTCCCAGCAAATACACTGTTTCTAAGGAAATGGGAACACACTGAGGAGACACTTGTGGGAGCTACTGTGACTAAAACTGAGCTTCCCTACGCACAGGGAAGCATGAGAAATGCTGATTTCATCAAGCCCAGTTACATACTCAGAATCTGTACTACTGCGAAAATAGGCATGTCTCTTAAGGCAAAAAACTCATTTCTGACAAAATTGCCCAAATGCAGTTCAGAAGTGTGCAACTTCTTCCCTGAATTAGAAAACGTCGAGAAACGGTCGTTTCTGCTAGCGCTGTGCTTCTACACATGTATTTGCTGAACGGTGAAAGCACACAGTAATGCACTTTTCTCCCAGCAAATACACTGTTTCTAAGGAAATGGGAACACACTGAGGAGACACTTGTGGGAGCTACTGTGACTAAAACTGAGCTTCCCTACGCACAGGGAAGCAAGAGAAATGCTGATATCATCAAGCCCAGTTACATACTCAGAATCTGTACTACTGCGCAAATAGGCACGTCTCTTTAGGCATAAAACTCATTTCTGACAAAGTTGCCCAAATGCATCTCAGAAGTGTGCAACTTGTTCCCTGAGTTAGAAAACGTCGAGAAACAGTCGTTTCTGCTAGCGCTGTGCTTCTACATATGTATTTGCTGAACGGTGATAGCGCACAGTAATGCACTTTTCTCCAAGCAAATACACTGTTTCTAAGGAAATGGGAACACACTGAGGAGACACTTGTGGGAGCTACTGTGACTAAAACTGAGCTTCCCTACGCACAGGGAAGCAAGAGAAATGCTGATTTCATCAAGCCCAGTTACATACTCAGAATCTGTACTACTGCGCAAATAGACATATCTCTTTAGGCAAAAAACTCATTTCTGACAAAGTTGCCCAAATGCATCTCAGACATGTGTAACTTGTTCCCTGAGTTAGAAAACGTCGAGAAAGGTCATTTCGGCTAGCGCTGTGCTTCTACACATTTATTTGCTGAACGGTGAAAGCGCACAGTAATGCACTTTTCTCCCAGCAAATACACTGTTTCTAAGGAAAAGGGAACACACTGAGGAGACACTTGTGGGAGCTACTGTGACTAAAACTGAGCTTCCCTACAAACAGGGAAGCAAGAGAAATGCTGATTTCAACAAGCCCAGTTACATACTCAGAGTCCGTACTACTGCGCAAATAGGCACGTCTCTTTAGGCATAAAACTCATTTCTGACAAAGTTGCCCAAATGCATCTCAGAAGTGTGCAACTTGTTCCCTGAGTTAGACAACGTCGAGAAACGGTCGTTTCTGCTAGCGCTGTGCTTCTACACATGTATTTGCTGAACGGTGAAAGCACACAGTAATGCACTTTTCTCCCAGCAAATACCCTGTTTCTAAGGAAATGGGAACACACTGAGGAGACACTTGTGGGAGCTACTGTGACTAAAACTGAGCTTCCCTACGCACAGGGAAGCAAGAGAAATGCTGATTTCATCAAGCCCAGTTACATACTCAGAATCTGTACTACTGCGCAAACAGGCAAATCTAGTGCGTTCTAAGGCACGTCTCTTTAGTCAAAAAACTCATTTCTGACAAAGTTGCCCAAATGCATCTCAGAAGTGTGCAACTTGTTCCCTGAGTTAGAAAACGTCGAGAAACGGTCGTTTCTGCTAGCGCTGTGCTTCTACATATGTATTTGCTGAACGGTGATAGCGCACAGTAATGCACTTTTCTCCCAGCAAATACACTGTTTCTAAGGAAAAGGGAACACACTGAGGAGACACTTGTGGGAGCTACTGTGACTAAAACTGAGCTTCCCTACGCACAGGGAAGCAAGAGAAATGCTGATTTCATCAAGCCCAGTTACATACTCAGAATCTGTACTACTGCGCAAATAGGCATGTCTCTTTAGGCAAAAAACTAATTTCTGACAAAGTTGCCCAAATGCATCTCAGACGTGTGTAACTTGTTCGCTGAGTTAGAAAATGTCGAGAAAGGTCATTTCATCTAGCGCTGTGCTTCTACACATTTATTTGCTGAACGGTGAAAGCGCACAGTAATGCACTTTTCTCCCAGCAAATACACTGTTTCTAAGGAAATGGGAACACACTGAGGAGACACTAGTGGGAGCTACTGTGACTAAAACTGAGCTTCCCTGCGCACAGGGAAGCAAGAGGAATGCTGATTTCATCAAGCCCAGTTACATACTCAGAATCTGTACTACTGCGAAAATAGGCATGTCTCTTAAGGCAAAAAACTCATTTCTGACAAAGTTGCCCAAATGCATTTCAGAAGTGTGCAACTTCTTCCCTGAATTAGAAAACGTGGAGAAATGGTCGTTTCTGCTAGCGCTGTGCTTCTACACATGTATTTGCTGAACGGTGAAAGCACACAATAATGCACTTTTCTCCCAGCAAATACACTGTTTCTAACGAAATGGGAACACACTGAGGAGACACTTGTGGGAGCTACTGTGACTAAAACTGAGCTTCCCTACGCACAGGGAAGCAAGAGAAATGCTGATTTCATCAAGCCCAGTTACATACTCAGAATCTGTACTACTGCGCAAATAGGCACGTCTCTTTAGTCAAAAAACTCATTTCTGACAAAGTTGCCCAAATGCATGTCAGAAGTGTGCAACTTGTTCCCTGAGTTAGAAAACGTCGAGAAACGGTCGTTTCTGCTAGCGCTGTGCTTCTACACATGTATTTGCTGAACGGTGAAAGCGCACAGTAATGCACTTTTCTCCCTGCAAATACCCTGTTTCTAAGGAAATGGGAACACACTGAGGAGACACTTGTGGGAGCTACTGTGACTAAAACTGAGCTTCCCTACGCACAGGGAAGCAAGAGAAATGCTGATTTCATCAAGCCCAGTTACATACTCAGAATCTGTACTACTTCGCAAATAGGCAAATCTAGTGCGTTCTAAGGCACGTCTCTTTAGTCAAAAAACTCATTTCTGACAAAGTTGCCCAAATGCATCTCAGAAGTGTGCAACTTGTTCCCTGAGTTAGAAAACGTCGAGAAACGGTCGTTTCTGCTAGCGCTGTGCTTCTACATATGTATTTGCTGAACGGTGATAGCGCACAGTAATGCACTTTTCTCCCAGCAGATACACTGTTTCTAACGAAATGGGAACACACTGAGGAGACACTTGTGGGAGCTACTGTGACTAAAACTGAGCTTCCCGACGCGCAGGGAAGCAAGAAAAATGCTGATTTCATCAAGCCCAGTTACATACTCAGAATCTGTACTACTGCGCAAATAGGCATGTCTCTTTAGGCAAAAAACTCATTTCTGACAAAGTTGCCCAAATGCATCTCAGACGTGTGTAACTTGTTCGCTGAGTTAGAAAACATCGAGAAAGGTCATTTCGGCTAGCGCTGTGCTTCTACACATTTATTTGCTGAACGGTGAAAGCGCACAGTAATGCACTTTTCTCCCAGCAAATACACTGTTTCTAAGGAAATAGGAACACACTGAGGAGACACTTGTGGGAGCTACTGTGACTAAAACTGAGCTTCCCTACGCACAGGGAAGCAAGAGGAATGCTGATTTCATCAAGCCCAGTTACATACTCAGAATCTGTACTACTGCGCAAATAGGCATGTCTCTTAAGGCAAAAAACTCATTTCTGACTAAGTTGCCCAAATGCATTTCAGAAGTGTACATCTTCTTCCCTGAATTAGAAAACGTCGAGAAACGGTCGTTTCTGCTAGCACTGTGCTTCTACACATGTATTTGCTGAACGGTGAAAGCACACAGTAATGCACTTTTCTCCCAGCAAATACACTGTTTCTAATGAAATGGGAACACACTGAGGAGACACTTGTGGGAGCTACTGTGACTAAAACTGAGCTTCCCTACGCACAGGGAAGCAAGAGAAATGCTGATTTCATCAAGCCCTGTTACATACTCAGAATCTGTACTACTGCGCAAATAGGCACGTCTCTTTAGGCATAAAACTCATTTCTGACAAAGTTGCCCAAATGCATGTCAGAAGTGTGCAACTTGTTCCCTGAGTTAGAAAACGTCGAGAAACGGTCGTTTCTGCTAGCGCTGTGCTTCTACACATGTATTTGCTGAACGGTGAAAGCGCACAGTAATGCACTTTTCTCCCAGCAAATACCCTGTTTCTAAGGAAATGGGAACACACTGAGGAGACACTTGTGGGAGCTACTGTGACTAAAACTGAGCTTCCCTACGCACAGGGAAGCAAGAGAAATGCTGATTTCATCAAGCCCAGTTAAATACTCAGAATCTGTACTACTGCGCAAATAGGCAAATCTAGTGCGTTCTAAGTCACGTCTCTTTAGTCAGAAAACTCATTTCTGACAAAGTTGCCCAAATGCATCTCAGAAGTGTGCAACTTGTTCCCTGAGTTAGAAAACGTCGAGAAACGGTCGTTTCTGCTAGCGCTGTGCTTCTACATATGTATTTGCTGAACGGTGATAGCGCACAGTAATGCACTTTTCTCCCAGCAAATACACTGTTTCTAACAAAATGGGAACACACTGAGGAGACACTTGTGGGAGCTACTGTGACTAAAACTGAGCTTCCCTACGCACAGGGAAGCAAGAGAAATGCTGATTTCATCAAGCCCAGTTACATACTCAGAATCTGTACTACTGCGCCAATAGGCAAAACAAGTGCGTTCTAAAGCACGTCTCTTTAGGCAAAAAACTAATTTCTGACAAAGTTGCCCAAATGCATCTCAGAAGTGTGCAACTTGTTCCCTGAGTTAGAAAACGTCGAGAAACGGTCGTTTCTGCTAGCGCTGTGCTTCTACACATGTATTTGCTGAACGGTGAAAGCGCACAGTAATGCACTTTTCTCCCAGAAAATACCCTGTTTCTAAGGAAATGGGAACACACTGAGGAGACACTTGTGGGAGCTACTGTGACTAAAACTGAGCTTCCCTACGCACAGGGAAGCAAGAGGAATGCTGATTTCATCAAGCCCAGTTACATACTCAGAATCTGTACTACTGCGAAAATAGGCATGTCTCTTAAGGCAAAAAACTCATTTCTGACAAAGTTGCCCAAATGCATTTCAGAAGTGTGCAACTTCTTCCCTGAATTAGAAAACGTCGAGAAACGGTCGTTTCTGCTAGCGCTGTGCTTCTACACATGTATTAGCTGAACGGTGAAAGCGCACAGTAATGCACTTTTCTCCCAGCAAATACACTGTTTCTAAGGAAATGGGAACACACTGAGGAGACACTTGTGGGAGCTACTGTGACTAAAACTGAGCTTCCTTATGCACAGGGAAGCAAGTGAAATGCTGATTTCATCAAGCCCAGTTACATACTCACAATCTGTACTACTGCGCAAATAGGCAAAACAAGTGCGTTCTAAAGCACGTCTCTTTAGGCAAAAAACTCATTTCTAATAAAGTTGCCCAAATGCATCTCAGAAGTGTGCAACTTGTTCCCTGAGTGAGAAAATGTCGAGAAACGGTCGTTTCTGCCAGCGCTGTGCTTCTACATATGTATTGGATGAACGTTGAAAGCGCACAGTAATGCACTTTTCTCCCAGCAAATACACTGTTTCTAAGGATATGGGAATACACTGAGGAGACACTTGTGGGAGCTACTGTGACTAAAACTGAGCTTCCCTACGCAGAGGGAAGCAAGAGAAATGCTGATTTCATCAAGCCCAGTTACATACTCAGAATCTGTAATACTGCGCAAATAGGCAAATCTAGTGCGTTCTAAGGCACGTCTCTTTAGTCAAAAAACTCATTTCTAACAAAGTTGCCCAAATGCATCTCAGAAGTGTGCAACTTGTTCCCTGAGTTAGAAAACGTCGAGAAACGGTCGTTTCTGCTAGCGCTGTGCTTCTACACATGTATTTGCTGAAAGGTGAATGCACACAGTAATGCACTTTTCTCCCAGCAAATACACTGTTTCTAAGGAAATGGGAACACACTGAGGAGACACTTGTGAGAGCTACTGTGACTAAAACTGAGCTTCCCTACGCACAGGGAAGCAAGAGAAATGCAGATTTCATCAAGCCCAGTTACATACTCAGAATCTGTAATACTGTGCAAATAGCCAAATCTAGTGCGTTCTAAGGCATGTCTCTTTAGGCAAAAAACTCATTTCTGACAAAGTTGCCCAAATGCATCTCAGAAGTGTGCAACTTGTTCCCTGAGTTAGAAAACGTCGAGAAACTGTCGTTTCTGCTAGCGCTGTGCTTCTACACATGTATTTGCTGAACGGTGAATGCACACAGTATTGCACTTTTCTCCCAGCAAATACACTGTTTCTAAAGAAATGGAAACACACTGAGGAGACACTTGTGGGAGCTACTGTGACTAAAACTGAGCTTCCCTACGCACAGGGAAGCAAGAGGAATGCTGATTTCATCAAGCCAAGTTACATACTCAGAATCTGTACTACTGCGAAAATAGGCATGTCTCTTAAGGCAAAAAACTCATTTCTGACAAAGTTGCCCAAATGCATTTCAGAAGTGTGCAACTTCTTCCCTGAATTAGAAAACGTCGAGAAACGGTCGTTTCTGCTAGCGCTGTGCTTCTACACATGTATTTGCTGAACGGTGAAAGCACACAGTAATGCACTTTTCTCCCAGCAAATACACTGTTTCTAAGGAAATGGGAACACACTGAGGAGACACTTGTGGGAGCTACTGTGACTAAAACTGAGCTTCCCTACTCACAGTGAAGCAAGAGAAATGCTGATTTCATCAAGCCCAGTTACATACTCAGAATCTGTACTACTGCGCCAATAGGCAAAACAAGTGTGTTCTAAAGCACGTCTCTTTAGGCAAAAAGCTAATTTCTGACAAAGTTGCCCAAATGCATCTCAGAAGTGTGCAACTTGTTCCCTGAGTTAGAAAATTCGAGAAACGGTCGTTTCTGCTAGCGCTGTGCTTCTACACATGTATTTGCTGAACGGTGAAAGCGCACAGTAATGCACTTTTCTCCCAGCAAATACCCTGTTTCTAAGGAAATGGGAACACACTGAGGAGACACTTGTGGGAGCTACTGTGACTAAAACTGAGCTTCCCTACGCACAGGGAAGCAAGAGGAATGCTGATTTCATCAAGCCCAGTTACATACTCAGAATCTGTACTACTGCGAAAATAGGCATGTCTCTTAAGGCAAAAAACTCATTTCTGACAAAGTTGCCCAAATGCATTTCAGAAGTGTGCAACTTCTTCCCTGAATTAGAAAACGTCGAGAAACGGTCGTTTCTGCTAGCGCTGTGCTTCTACACATGTATTAGCTGAACGGTGAAAGCGCACAGTAATGCACTTTTCTCCCAGCAAATACACTGTTTCTAAGGAAATGGGAACACACTGAGGAGACACTTGTGGGAGCTACTGTGACTAAAACTGAGCTTCCTTATGCACAGGGAAGCAAGTGAAATGCTGATTTCATCAAGCCCAGTTACATACTCACAATCTGTACTACTGCGCAAATAGGCAAAACAAGTGCGTTCTAAGGCACGTCTCTTTAGGCAAAAAACTCATTTCTAATAAAGTTGCCCAAATGCATCTCAGAAGTGTGCAACTTGTTCCCTGAGTTAGAAAACGTCGAGAAACGGTCGTTTCTGCTAGCGCAGTGCTTCTACACATGTATTTGCTGAACGGTGAAAGCGCACAGTAATGCACTTTTCTCCCAGCAAATACACTGTTTCTAAGGAAATGGGAACACACTGAGGAGACACTTGTGGGAGCTACTGTGACTAAAACTGAGCTTCCCTACGCACAGGGAAGCAAGAGAAATGCTGATTTCATCAAGCCCAGTTACATACTCAGAATCTGTACTACTGCGCAAATAGGCATGTCTCTTAAGGCAAAAAACTCATTTCTGACTAAGTTGCCCAAATGCATTTCAGAAGTGTACATCTTCTTCCCTGAATTAGAAAACGTCGAGAAACGGTCGTTTCTGCTAGCACTGTGCTTCTACACATGTATTTGCTGAACGGTGAAAGCACACAGTAATGCACTTTTCTCCCAGCAAATACACTGTTTCTAATGAAATGGGAACACACTGAGGAGACACTTGTGGGAGCTACTGTGACTAAAACTGAGCTTCCCTACGCACAGGGAAGCAAGAGAAATGCTGATTTCATCAAGCCCTGTTACATACTCAGAATCTGTACTACTGCGCAAATAGGCACGTCTCTTTAGGCATAAAACTCATTTCTGACAAAGTTGCCCAAATGCATGTCAGAAGTGTGCAACTTGTTCCCTGAGTTAGAAAACGTCGAGAAACGGTCGTTTCTGCTAGCGCTGTGCTTCTACCCATGTATTTGCTGAACGGTGAAAGCGCACAGTAATGCACTTTTCTCCCAGCAAATACCCTGTTTCTAAGGAAATGGGAACACACTGAGGAGACACTTGTGGGAGCTACTGTGACTAAAACTGAGCTTCCCTACGCACAGGGAAGCAAGAGAAATGCTGATTTCATCAAGCCCAGTTAAATACTCAGAATCTGTACTACTGCGCAAATAGGCAAATCTAGTGTGTTCTAAGTCACGTCTCTTTAGTCAGAAAACTCATTTCTGACAAAGTTGCCCAAATGCATCTCAGAAGTGTGCAACTTGTTCCCTGAGTTAGAAAACGTCGAAAAAGGTCATTTCGGCTAGCGCTGTGCTTCTACACATTTATTTGCTGAACGGTGAAAGCGCACAGTAATGCACTTTTCTCCCAGCAAATACACTGTTTCTAAGGAAATGGGAACACACTGAGGAGACACTTGTGGGAGCTACTGTGACTAAAACTGAGCATCCCTACGCACAGGGAAGCAAGAGGAATGCTGATTTCATCAAGCCCAGTTACATACTCAGAATCTGTACTACTGCGCAAATAGGCATGTCTCTTAAGGCAAAAAACTCATTTCTGACAAAGTTGCCCAAATGCATTTCAGAAGTGTGCAACTTCTTCCCTGAATTAGAAAACGTTGAGAAACGGTCGTTTCTGCTAGCGCTGTGCTTCTACACATGTATTTGCTGAACGGTGAAAGCACACAGTAATGCACTTTTCTCCCAGCAAATACACTGTTTCTAAGGAAATGGGAACACACTGAGGAGACACTTGTGGGAGCTACTGTGACTAAAACTGAACTTCCCTACGCACAGGGAAGCAAGAGAAATGCTGATTTCATCAAGCCCAGTTACATACTCAGAATCTGTACTACTGCGCAAATAGGCACGTCTCTTTAGGCATAAAACTCATTTCTGACAAAATTGCCCAAATGCATCTCAGAAGTGTGCAACTTGTTCCCTGAGTTAGAAAACGTCGAGAAACGGTCGTTTCTGCTAGCGCTGTGCTTCTACACATGTATTTGCTGAACGGTGAAAGCGCACAGTAATGCACTTTTCTCCCAGCAAATACACTGTTTCTAAGGAAATGGGAACACACTGAGGAGACACTTGTGTGAGCTACTGTGACTAAAACTGAGCTTCCCTACGCACAGGGAAGCAAGAGAAATGCTGATTTCATCAAGCCCAGTTACATACTCAGAATCTGTACTACTGCGCAAATAGGCATGTCTCTTTAGGCAAAAAACTCATTTCTGACAAAGTTGCACAAATGCATCTCAGACGTGTGTAACTTGTTCCCTGAGTTAGAAAACGTCGAGAAAGGTCATTTCGGCTAGCGCTGTGCTTCTACACATTTATTTGCTGAACGGTGAAAGCGCACAGTAATGCACTTTTCTCCCAGCAAATACACTGTTTCTAAGGAAATGGGAACACACTGAGGAGACACTTGTGGGAGCTACTGTGACTAAAACTGAGCTTCCCTACGCACAGGGAAGCAAGAGGAATGCTGATTTCATCAAGCCCAGTTACATACTCAGAATCTGTACTACTGCGAAAATAGGCATGTCTCTTAAGGCAAAAAACTCATTTCTGACAAAGTTGCCCAAATGCATTTCAGAAGTGTGCAACTTCTTCCCTGAATTAGAAAACGTCGAGAAACGGTCGTTTCTGCTAGCGCTGTGCTTCTACACATGTATTTGCTGAACGGTGAAAGCACACAGTAATGCACTTTTCTCCCAGCAAATACACTGTTTCTAAGGAAATGGGAACACACTGAGGAGACACTTGTGGGAGCTACTGTGACTAAAACTGAGCTTCCCTACGCACAGTGAAGCAAGAGAAATGCTGATTTCATCAAGCCCAGTTACATACTCAGAATCTGTACTACTGCGCCAATAGGCAAAACAAGTGCGTTCTAAAGCACGTCTCTTTAGGCAAAAAACTAATTTCTGACAAAGTTGCCCAAATGCATCTCAGAAGTGTGCAACTTGTTCCCTGAGTTAGAAAACGTCGAGAAACGGTCGTTTCTGCTAGCGCTGTGCTTCTACACATGTATTTGCTGAACGGTGAAAGCGCACAGTAATGCACTTTTCTCCCAGCAAATACCCTGTTTCTAAGGAAATGGGAACACACTGAGGAGACACTTGTGGGAGCTACTGTGACTAAAACTGAGCTTCCCTACGCACAGGGAAGCAAGAGGAATGCTGATTTCATCAAGCCCAGTTACATACTCAGAATCTGTACTACTGCGAAAATAGGCATGTCTCTTAAGGCAAAAAACTCATTTCTGACAAAGTTGCCCAAATGCATTTCAGAAGTGTGCAACTTCTTCCCTGAATTAGAAAACGTCGAGAAACGGTCGTTTCTGCTAGCGCTGTGCTTCTACACATGTATTAGCTGAACGGTGAAAGCGCACAGTAATGCACTTTTCTCCCAGCAAATACACTGTTTCTAAGGATATGGGAATACACTGAGGAGACACTTGTGGGAGCTACTGTGACTAAAACTGAGCTTCCCTACGCAGAGGGAAGCAAGAGAAATGCTGATTTCATCAAGCCCAGTTACATACTCAGAATCTGTACTACTGCGCAAATAGGCAAAACAAGTGCGTTCTAAGGCACGTCTCTTTAGTCAAAAAACTCATTTCTAACAAAGTTGCCCAAATGCATCTCAGAAGTGTGCAACTTGTTCCCTGAGTTAGAAAACGTCGAGAAACGGTCGTTTCTGCTAGCGCTGTGCTTCTACACATGTATTTGCTGAAAGGTGAATGCACACAGTAATGCACTTTTCTCCCAGCAAATACACTGTTTCTAAGGAAATGGGAACACACTGAGGAGACACTTGTGAGAGCTACTGTGAATAAAACTGAGCTTCCCTACGCACAGGGAAGCAAGAGAAATGCTGATTTCATCAAGCCCAGTTACATACTCAGAATCTGTACTACTGCGCAAATAGGCCTGTCTCTTAAGGCAAAAAACTCATTTCTGACTAAGTTGCCCAAATGCATTTCAGAAGTGTACATCTTCTTCCCTGAATTAGAAAACGTCGAGAAACGGTCGTTTCTGCTAGCACTGTGCTTCTACACATGTATTTGCTGAACGGTGAAAGCACACAGTAATGCACTTTTCTCCCAGCAAATACACTGTTTCTAATGAAATGGGAACACACTGAGGAGACACTTGTGGGAGCTACTGTGACTAAAACTGAGCTTCCCTACGCACAGGGAAGCAAGAGAAATGCTGATTTCATCAAGCCCTGTTACATACTCAGAATCTGTACTACTGCGCAAATAGGCACGTCTCTTTAGGCATAAAACTCATTTCTGACAAAGTTGCCCAAATGCATGTCAGAAGTGTGCAACTTGTTCCCTGAGTTAGAAAACGTCGAGAAACGGTCGTTTCTGCTAGCGCTGTGCTTCTACACATGTATTTGCTGAACGGTGAAAGCGCACAGTAATGCACTTTTCTCCCAGCAAATAGCCTGTTTCTAAGGAAATGGGAACACACTGAGGAGACACTTGTGGGAGCTACTGTGACTAAAACTGAGCTTCCCTACGCACAGGGAAGCAAGAGAAATGCTGATTTCATCAAGCCCAGTTAAATAATCAGAATCTGTACTACTGCGCAAATAGGCAAATCTAGTGCGTTCTAAGTCACGTCTCTTTAGTCAGAAAACTCATTTCTGACAAAGTTGCCCAAATGCATCTCAGAAGTGTGCAACTTGTTCCCTGAGTTAGAAAACGTCGAGAAACGGTCGTTTCTGCTAGCGCTGTGCTTCTACATATGTATTTGCTGAACGGTGATAGCGCACAGTAATGCACTTTTCTCCCAGCAAATACACTGTTTCTAACAAAATGGGAACACACTGAGGAGACACTTGTGGGAGCTACTGTGACTAAAACTGAGCTTCCCTACGCACAGGGAAGCAAGAGAAATGCTGATTTCATCAAGCCCAGTTACATACTCAGAATCTGTACTACTGCGCAAATAGGCATGTCTCTTTAGGCAAAAAACTCATTTCTGACAAAGTTGCCCAAATGCATCTCAGACGTGTGTAACTTGTTCCCTGAGTTAGAAAACGTCGAAAAAGGTCATTTCGGCTAGCGCTGTGCTTCTACACATTTATTTGCTGAACGGTGAAAGCGCACAGTAATGCACTTTTCTCCCAGCAAATACACTGTTTCTAAGGAAATGGGAACACACTGAGGAGACACTTGTGGGAGCTACTGTGACTAATACTGAGCTTCCCTAGGCACAGGGAAGCAAGAGAAATGCTGATTTCATCAAGCCCAGTTACATACTCAGAATCTGTACTACTGCGCAAATAGGCACGTCTCTTTAGGCATAAAACTCATTTCTGACAAAATTGCCCAAATGCATCTCAGAAGTGTGCAACTTGTTCCCTGAGTTAGAAAACGTCGAGAAACGGTCGTTTCTGCTAGCGCTGTGCTTCTACACATGTATTTGCTGAACGGTGAAAGCGCACAGTAATGCACTTTTCTCCCAGCAAATACACTGTTTCTAAGGAAATGGGAACACACTGAGGAGACACTTGTGGGAGCTACTGTGACTAAAACTGAGCTTCCCTACGCACAGGGAAGCAAGAGAAATGCTGATTTCATCAAGCCCAGTTACATACTCAGAATCTGTACTACTGCGCAAATAGGCATGTCTCTTTAGGCAAAAAACTCATTTCTGACAAAGTTGCACAAATGCATCTCAGACGTGTGTAACTTGGTCCCTGAGTTAGAAAACGTCGAGAAAGGTCATTTCGGCTAGCGCTGTGCTTCTACACATTTATTTGCTGAACGGTGAAAGCGCACAGTAATGCACTTTTCTCCCAGCAAATACACTGTTTCTAAGGAAATGGGAACACACTGAGGAGACACTTGTGGGAGCTACTGTGACTAAAACTGAGCTTCCCTACGCACAGGGAAGCAAGAGGAATGCTGATTTCATCAAGCCCAGTTACATACTCAGAATCTGTACTACTGCGAAAATAGGCATGTCTCTTAAGGCAAAAAACTCATTTCTGACAAAGTTGCCCAAATGCATTTCAGAAGTGTGCAACTTCTTCCCTGAATTAGAAAACGTCGAGAAACGGTCGTTTCTGCTAGCGCTGTGCTTCTACACATGTATTTGCTGAACGGTGAAAGCACACAGTAATGCACTTTTCTCCCAGCAAATACACTGTTTCTAAGGAAATGGGAACACACTGAGGAGACACTTGTGGGAGCTACTGTGACTAAAACTGAGCTTCCCTACGCACAGTGAAGCAAGAGAAATGCTGATTTCATCAAGCCCAGTTACATACTCAGAATCTGTACTACTGCGCCAATAGGCAAAACAAGTGCGTTCTAAAGCACGTCTCTTTAGGCAAAAAACTAATTTCTGACAAAGTTGCCCAAATGCATCTCAGAAGTGTGCAACTTGTTCCCTGAGTTAGAAAACGTCGAGAAACGGTCGTTTCTGCTAGCGCTGTGCTTCTACACATGTATTTGCTGAACGGTGAAAGCGCACAGTAATGCACTTTTCTCCCAGCAAATACCCTGTTTCTAAGGAAATGGGAACACACTGAGGAGACACTTGTGGGAGCTACTGTGACTAAAACTGAGCTTCCCTACGCACAGGGAAGCAAGAGGAATGCTGATTTCATCAAGCCCAGTTACATACTCAGAATCTGTACTACTGCGAAAATAGGCATGTCTCTTAAGGCAAAAAACTCATTTCTGACAAAGTTGCCCAAATGCATTTCAGAAGTGTGCAACTTCTTCCCTGAATTAGAAAACGTCGAGAAACGGTCGTTTCTGCTAGCGCTGTGCTTCTACACATGTATTAGCTGAACGGTGAAAGCGCACAGTAATGCACTTTTCTCCCAGCAAATACACTGTTTCTAAGGAAATGGGAACACACTGAGGAGACACTTGTGGGAGCTACTGTGACTAAAACTGAGCTTCCTTATGCACAGGGAAGCAAGTGAAATGCTGATTTCATCAAGCCCAGTTACATACTCACAATCTGTACTACTGCGCAAATAGGCAAAACAAGTGCGTTCTAAAGCACGTCTCTTTAGGCAAAAAACTCATTTCTAATAAAGTTTCCCAAATGCATCTCAGAAGTGTGCAACTTGTTCCCTGAGTGAGAAAATGTCGAGAAACGGTCGTTTCTGCCAGCGCTGTGCTTCTACATATGTATTGGATGAACGTTGAAAGCGCACAGTAATGCACTTTTCTCCCAGCAAATACACTGTTTCTAAGGATATGGGAATACACTGAGGAGACACTTGTGGGAGCTACTGTGACTAAAACTGAGCTTCCCTACGCAGAGGGAAGCAAGAGAAATGCTGATTTCATCAAGCCCAGTTACATACTCAGAATCTGTAATACTGCGCAAATAGGCAAATCTAGTGCGTTCTAAGGCACGTCTCTTTAGTCAAAAAACTCATTTCTAACAAAGTTGCCCAAATGCATCTCAGAAGTGTGCAACTTGTTCCCTGAGTTAGAAAACGTCGAGAAACTGTCGTTTCTGCTAGCGCTGTGCTTCTACACATGTATTTGCTGAACGGTGAATGCACACAGTAATGCACTTTTCTCCCAGCAAATACACTGTTTCTAAGGAAATGGAAACACACTGAGGAGACACTTGTGGGAGCTACTGTGACTAAAACTGAGCTTCCCTACGCACAGGGAAGCAAGAGGAATGCTGATTTCATCAAGCCCAGTTACATACTCAGAATCTGTACTACTGCGAAAATAGGCATGTCTCTTAAGGCAAAAAACTCATTTCTGACAAAGTTGCCCAAATGCATTTCAGAAGTGTGCAACTTCTTCCCTGAATTAGAAAACGTCGAGAAACGGTCGTTTCTGCTAGCGCTGTGCTTCTACACATGTATTTGCTGAACGGTGAAAGCACACAGTAATGCACTTTTCTCCCAGCAAATACACTGTTTCTAAGGAAATGGGAACACACTGAGGAGACACTTGTGGGAGCTACTGTGACTAAAACTGAGCTTCCCTACGCACAGTGAAGCAAGAGAAATGCTGATTTCATCAAGCCCAGTTACATACTCAGAATCTGTACTACTGCGCCAATAGGCAAAACAAGTGCGTTCTAAAGCACGTCTCTTTAGGCAAAAAACTAATTTCTGACAAAGTTGCCCAAATGCATCTCAGAAGTGTGCAACTTGTTCCCTGAGTTAGAAAACGTCGAGAAACGGTCGTTTCTGCTAGCGCTGTGCTTCTACACATGTATTTGCTGAACGGTGAAAGCGCACAGTAATGCACTTTTCTCCCAGCAAATACCCTGTTTCTAAGGAAATGGGAACACACTGAGGAGACACTTGTGGGAGCTACTGTGACTAAAACTGAGCTTCCGTACGCACAGGGAAGCAAGAGGAATGCTGATTTCATCAAGCCCAGTTACATACTCAGAATATGTACTACTGCGAAAATAGGCATGTCTCTTAAGGCAAAAAACTCATTTCTGACAAAGTTGCCCAAATGCATTTCAGAAGTGTGCAACTTCTTCCCTGAATTAGAAAACGTCGAGAAACGGTCGTTTCTGCTAGCGCTGTGCTTCTACACATGTATTAGCTGAACGGTGAAAGCGCACAGTAATGCACTTTTCTCCCAGCAAATACCATGTTTCTAAGGAAATGGGAACACACTGAGGAGACACTTGTGGGAGCTACTGTGACTAAAACTGAGCTTCCTTATGCACAGGGAAGCAAGTGAAATGCTGATTTCATCAAGCCCAGTTACATACTCACAATCTGTACTACTGCGCAAATAGGCAAAACAAGTGCGTTCTAAAGCACGTCTCTTTAGGCAAAAAACTCATTTCTAATAAAGTTGCCCAAATGCATCTCAGAAGTGTGCAACTTGTTCCCTGAGTTAGAAAACGTCGAGAAACTGTCGTTTCTGCTAGCGCTGTGCTTCTACACATGTATTCGCTGAACGGTGAATGCACACAGTAATGCACTTTTCTCCCAGCAAATACACTGTTTCTAAGGAAATGGAAACACACTGAGGAGACACTTGTGGGAGCTACTGTGACTAAAACTGAGCTTCTCTACGCACAGGGAAGCAAGAGAAAGGCTGATTTCATCAAGCCCAGTTACATACTCAGAATCTGTACTACTCCGCAAATAGGCACGTGTCTTTAGGCATAAAACTCATTTCTGACAATGTTGCCGAAATGCATCTCAGAAGTGTGCAACTTGTTCCCTGCGTTAGAAAATGTCGAGAAACGGTCGTTTCTGCCAGCGCTGTGCTTCTACATATGTATTGGCTGCACGTTGAAAGCGCACAGTAATGCACTTTTCTCCCAGCAAATACACTGTTTCTAAGGAAATGGGAATACACTGAGGAGACACTTGTGGGAGCTACTGTGACTAAAACTGAGCTTCCCTACGCACAGGGAAGCAAGAGAAATGCTGATTTCATCAAGCCCAGTTACATTCTCAGAATCTGTAATACTGCGCAAATAGGCAAATCTAGTGCGTTCTAAGGCACGTCTCTTTAGTCAAAAAACTCATTTCTGACAAAGTTGCTCAAATGAATTTCAGAAGTGTGCAACTTGTTCCCTGAGTTAGAAAACGAAGAGAAACGGTCGTTTCTGCTAGCGCTGTGCTTCTACACATGTATTTCCTGAACAGTGAAAGCGCACAGTAATGCACTCTTCTCCCAGCAAATACACTGTTTCTAAGGAACTGGGAACACACTGAGGAGACACTTGTGGGAGCTACTGTGACTAAAACTGAGCTTCCCTACGCACAGGGAAGCAAGAGGAATGCTGATTTCATCAAGCCCAGTTACATACTCAGAATCTGTACTACTGCGCAAATAGGTATGTCTCTTAAGGCAAAAAACTCATTTCTGACAAAGTTGCCCAAATGCATTTCAGAAGTGTGCAACTTCTTCCCTGAATTAGAAAACGTCGAGAAACGGTCGTTTCTGCTAGCGCTGTGCTTCTACACATGTATTTGCTGAACGGTGAAAGCGCACAGTAATGCACTTTTCTCCCAGCAAATACACTGTTTCTAAGGAAATGGGAACACACTGAGGAGACACTTGTGGGAGCTTCTGTGACTAAAACTGAGCTTCCTTATGCACAGGGAAGCAACTGAAATGCTGATTTCATCAAGCCCAGTTACATACTCAGAATCTGTACTACTGCGCAAATAGGCAAAACAAGTGCGTTCTAAAGCACGTCTCTTTAGGCAAAAAACTCATTTCTAATAAAGTTGCCCAAATGCATCTCAGAAGTGTGCAACTTGTTCCCTGAGTTAGAAAACGTCGAGAAACGGTCGTTTCTGCTAGCGCTGTGCTTCTACACATGTATTTGCTGAAAGGTGAATGCACACAGTAATGCACTTTTCTCCCAGCAAATACACTGTTTCTAAGGAAATGGGAACACACTGAGGAGACACTTGTGAGAGCTACTGTGACTAAAACTTAGCTTCCCTACGCACAGGGAAGCAAGAGAAATGCTGATTTCATCAAGCCCAGTTACATACTCAGAATCTGTAATACTGTGCAAATAGCCAAATCTAGTACGTTCTAAGGCACGTCTCTTTAGGCAAAAAACTCATTTCTGACAAAGTTGCCCAAATGCATCTCAGAAGTGTGCAACTTGTTCCCTGAGTTAGAAAACGTCGAGAAACTGTCGTTTCTGCTAGCGCTGTGCTTCTACACATGTATTCGCTGAACGGTGAATGCTCACAGTAATGCACTTTTCTCCCAGTAAATACACTGTTTCTAATGAAATGGAAACACACTGAGGAGACACTTGTGGGAGCTACTGTGACTAAAACTGAGCTTCTCTACGCACAGGGAAGCAAGAGAAATGCTGATTTCATCAAGCCCAGTTACATACTCAGAATCTGTACTACTCCGCAAATAGGCACGTGTCTTTAGGCATAAAACTCATTTCTGACAATCTTGCCCAAATGCATCTCAGAAGTGTGCAACTTGTTCCCTGCGTTAGAAAATGTCGAGAAACGGTCGGTTCTGCCAGCGCTGTGCTTCTACATATGTATTGGCTGCACGTTGAAAGCGCACAGTAATGCACTTTTCTCCCAGCAAATACACTGTTTCTAAGGAAATGGGAATACACTGAGGAGACACTTGTGGGAGCTACTATGACTAAAACTGAGCTTCCCTACGCAGAGGGAAGCAAGAGAAATGCTGATTTCATCAAGCCCAGTTACATACTCAGAATCTGTAATACTGCGCAAATAGGCAAATCTAGTGCGTTCTAAGGCATGTCTCTTTAGTCAAAAAACTCATTTCTAACAAAGTTGCCCAAATGCATCTCAGAAGTGTGCAATTTGTTCCCTGAGTTAGAAAACGTCGAGAAACGGTCGTTTCTGCTAGCGCTGTGCTTCTACACATGTATTTGCTGAAAGGTGAATGCACACAGTAATGCACTTTTCTCCCAGCAAATACACTGTTTCTAAGGAAATGGGAACACACTGAGGAGACACTTGTGAGAGCTACTGTGACTAAAACTGAGCTTCCCTACGCACAGGGAAGCAAGAGAAATGCTGATTTCATCAAGCCCAGTTACATACTCAGAATCTGTACTACTCCGCAAATAGGCACGTGTCTTTAGGCATAAAACTCATTTCTGACAAAGTTGCCCAAATGCATCTCAGAAGTGTGCAACTTGTTCCCTGAGTTAGAAAATGTCGAGAAACGGTCGTTTCTGCCATCGCTGTGCTTCTACATATGTATTGGCGGAACGTTGAAAGTGCACAGTAATGCACTTTTCTCCAGCAAATACACTATTTCTAAGGAAATGGGAATACACTGAGGAGACACTTGTGGGAGCTACTGTGACTAAAACTGAGCTTCCCTACGCACAGGGAAGCAAGAGAAATGCTGATTTCATCAAGCCCAGTTACATACTCAGAATCTGTACTACTGCGCAAATAGGCAAATCTAGTGCGTTCTAAGGCACGTCTCTTTAGTCAAAAAACTCATTTCTGACAAAGTTGCCCAAATGCATCTCAGACGTGTGTAACTTGTTCCCTGAATTAGAAAACTTCGAGAAAGGTCATTACGGCTAGCGCTGTGCTTCTACACATTTATTTGCTGAACGGTGAAAGCACACAGTAATGCACTTTTCTCCCAGCAAATACACTGTTTCTAAGGAAATGGGAACACACTGAGGAGACACTTGTGGGAGCTACTGTGACTAAAACTGAGCTTCCCTACGCACAGGGAAGCAAGAGGAATGCTGATTTCATCAAGCCCAGTGACATACTCAGAATCTGTACTACTGCGCAAATAGGCATATCTCTTAAGGCAAAAAACTCATTTCTGACAAAGTTGCCCAAATGCATTTCAGAAGTGTGCAACTTCTTCCCTGAATTAGAAAACGTCGAGAAACGGTCGTTTCTGCTAGCGCTGTGCTTCTACACATGTATTTGCTGAACGGTGAAAGCACACAGTAATGCACTTTTCTCCCAGCAAATACACTGTTTCAAAGGAAATGGGAACACACTGAGGAGACACTTGTGGGAGCTACTGTGACTAAAACTGAGCTTCCCTACGCACAGGGAAGCAAGAGAAATGCTGATTTCATCAAGCCCAGTTACATACTCAGAATCTGTACTACTGCGCAAATAAGCACGTCTCTTTAGGCATAAAACTCATTTCTGACAAAGTTGCCCAAATGCATCTCAGAAGTGTGCAACTTGTTCCCTGAGTTAGAAAATGTCGAGAAACGGTCGTTTCTGCCAGCGCTGTGCTTCTACATATGTATTGGCTGAACGTTGAAAGTGCACAGTAATGCACTTTTCTCCAGCAAATACACTATTTCTAAGGAAATGGGAATACACTGAGGAGACACTTGTGGGAGCTACTGTGACTAAAACTGAGCTTCCCTACGCACAGGGAAGCAAGAGAAATGCTGATTTCATCAAGCCCAGTTACATACTCAGAATCTGTACTAGTGCGCAAATAGGCAAATCTAGTGCGTTCTAAGGCACGTCTCTTTAGGCAAAAAACTCATTTCTGACAAAGTTGCCCAAATGCATCTCAGACGTGTGTAACTTGTTCCCTGAGTTAGAAAACATCGAGAAAGGTCATTTCGGCTAGCGCTGTGCTTCTACACATGTATTTGCTGAACGGTGAATGCGCACAGTAATGCACTTTTCTCCCAGCAAATACACTGTTTCTAAGGAAATGGGAACACACTGAGGAGACACTTGTGGGAGCTACTGTGACTAAAACTGAGCTTCCCTAGGCACAGGGAAGCAAGAGGAATGCTGATTTCATCAAGCCCAGATACATACTCAGAATCTGTACTACTGCGCAAATAGGCATGTCTCTTAAGGCAAAAAACTCATTTCTGACAAAGTTGCCCAAATGCATTTCAGAAGTGGGCAACTTGTTCCCTGAGTTAGAAAACGTCGAGAAACGGACCTTTCTGCTAGCGCTATGCTTCTACACATGTATATGCTGAACGGTGAAAGCGCACAGTAATGCACTTTTCTCACAGCAAATACACTGTTTCTAAGGAAATGGGAACACACTGAGGAGACACTTGTGGGAGCTACTGTGACTAAAACTGAGCTTCCTTATGCACAGTGAAGCAAGTGAAATGCTGATTTCATCAAGCCCAGTTACATACTCAGAATCTGTACTACTGCGCAAATAGGCAAAACAAGTGCGTTCTAAAGAACGTCTCTTTAGGCAAAAAACTCATTTCTGACAAAGTTGCCCAAATGCATCTCAGAAGTGTGCAACTTGTTCCCTGAGTTAGAAAACGTCGAGAAACGGTCGTTTCTGCTAGCGCTGTGCTTCTACACATGTATTCGCTGAACGGTGAATGCACACAGTAATGCACTTTTCTCCCAGCAAATACACTGTTTCTAAGGAAATGGAAACACACTGAGGAGACACTTGTGGGAGCTACTGTGACTAAAACTGAGCTTCTCTACGCACAGGGAAGCAAGAGAAATGCTGATTTCATCAAGCCCAGTTACATACTCAGAATCTGTACTACTCCGCAAATAGGCACGTGTCTTTAGGCATAAAACTCATTTCTGACAATGTTGCCCAAATGCATCTCAGAAGTGTGCAACTTGTTCCCTGCGTTAGAAAATGTCGAGAAACGGTCGTTTCTGCCAGCGCTGTGCTTCTACATATGTATTGGCTGCACGTTGAAAGCGCACAGTAATGCACTTTTCTCCCAGCAAATACACTGTTTCTAAGGAAATGGGAATACACTGAGGAGACACTTGTGGGAGCTACTATGACTAAAACTGAGCTTCCCTACGCAGAGGGAAGCAAGAGAAATGCTGATTTCATCAAGCCCAGTTACATACTCAGAATCTGTAATACTGCGCAAATAGGCAAATCTAGTGCGTTCTAAGGCATGTCTCTTTAGTCAAAAAACTCATTTCTAACAAAGTTGCCCAAATGCATCTCAGAAGTGTGCAACTTGTTCCCTGAGTTAGAAAACGTCGAGAAACGGTCGTTTCTGCTAGCGCTGTGCTTCTACACATGTATTTGCTGAAAGGTGAATGCACACAGTAATGCACTTTTCTCCCAGCAAATACACTGTTTCTAAGGAAATGGGAACACACTGAGGAGACACTTGTGAGAGCTACTGTGACTAAAACTGAGCTTCCCTACGCACAGGGAAGCAAAAGAAATGCTGATTTCATCAAGCCCAGTTACATACTCAAAATCTGTACTACTCCGCAAATAGGCACGTGTCTTTAGGCATAAAACTCATTTCTGACAAAGTTGCCCAAATGCATCTCAGAAGTGTGCAACTTGTTCCCTGAGTTAGAAAATGTCGAGAAACGGTCGTTTCTGCCATCGCTGTGCTTCTACATATGTATTGTCGGAACGTTGAAAGTGCACAGTAATGCACTTTTCTCCAGCAAATACACTATTTCTAAGGAAATGGGAATACACTGAGGAGACACTTGTGGGAGCTACTGTGACTAAAACTGAGCTTCCCTACGCACAGGGAAGCAAGAGAAATGCTGATTTCATCAAGCCCAGTTACATACTCAGAATCTGTACTACTGCGCAAATAGGCAAATCTAGTGCGTTCTAAGGCACGTCTCTTTAGTCAAAAAACTCATTTCTGACAAAGTTGCCCAAATGCATCTCAGACGTGTGTAACTTGTTCCCTGAATTAGAAAACTTCGAGAAAGGTCATTACGGCTAGCGCTGTGCTTCTACACATTTATTTGCTGAACGGTGAAAGCGCACAGTAATGCACTTTTCTCCCAGCAAATACACTGTTTCTAAGGAAATGGGAACACACTGAGGAGACACTTGTGGGAGCTACTGTGACTAAAACTGAGCTTCCCTACGCACAGGGAAGCAAGAGGAATGCTGATTTCATCAAGCCCAGTGACATACTCAGAATCTGTACTACTGCGCAAATAGGCATATCTCTTAAGGCAAAAAACTCATTTCTGACAAAGTTGCCCAAATGCATTTCAGAAGTGTGCAACTTCTTCCCTGAATTAGAAAACGTCGAGAAACGGTCGTTTCTGCTAGCGCTGTGCTTCTACACATGTATTTGCTGAACGGTGAAAGCACACAGTAATGCACTTTTCTCCCAGCAAATACACTGTTTCAAAGGAAATGGGAACACACTGAGGAGACACTTGTGGGAGCTACTGTGACTAAAACTGAGCTTCCCTACGCACAGGGAAGCAAGAGAAATGCTGATTTCATCAAGCCCAGTTACATACTCAGAATCTGTACTACTGCGCAAATAAGCACGTCTCTTTAGGCATAAAACTCATTTCTGACAAAGTTGCCCAAATGCATCTCAGAAGTGTGCAACTTGTTCCCTGAGTTAGAAAATGTCGAGAAACGGTCGTTTCTGCCAGCGCTGTGCTTCTACATATGTATTGGCTGAACGTTGAAAGTGCACAGTAATGCACTTTTCTCCAGCAAATACACTATTTCTAAGGAAATGGGAATACACTGAGGAGACACTTGTGGGAGCTACTGTGACTAAAACTGAGCTTCCCTACGCACAGGGAAGCAAGAGAAATGCTGATTTCATCAAGCCCAGTTACATACTCAGAATCTGTACTAGTGCGCAAATAGGCAAATCTAGTGCGTTCTAAGGCACGTCTCTTTAGGCAAAAAACTCATTTCTGACAAAGTTGCCCAAATGCATCTCAGACGTGTGTAACTTGTTCCCTGAGTTAGAAAACATCGAGAAAGGTCATTTCGGCTAGCGCTGTGCTTCTACACATGTATTTGCTGAACGGTGAATGCGCACAGTAATGCAGTTTTCTCCCAGCAAATACACTGTTTCTAAGGAAATGGGAACACACTGAGGAGACACTTGTGGGAGCTACTGTGACTAAAACTGAGCTTCCCTAGGCACAGGGAAGCAAGAGGAATGCTGATTTCATCAAGCCCAGATACATACTCAGAATCTGTACTACTGCGCAAATAGGCATGTCTCTTAAGGCAAAAAACTCATTTCTGACAAAGTTGCCCAAATGCATTTCAGAAGTGGGCAACTTGTTCCCTGAGTTAGAAAACGTCGAGAAACGGACCTTTCTGCTAGCGCTATGCTTCTACACATGTATATGCTGAACGGTGAAAGCGCACAGTAATGCACTTTTCTCACAGCAAATACACTGTTTCTAAGGAAATGGGAACACACTGAGGAGACACTTGTGGGAGCTACTGTGACTAAAACTGAGCTTCCTTATGCACAGTGAAGCAAGTGAAATGCTGATTTCATCAAGCCCAGTTACATACTCAGAATCTGTACTACTGCGCAAATAGGCAAAACAAGTGCGTTCTAAAGAACGTCTCTTTAGGCAAAAAACTCATTTCTGACAAAGTTGCCCAAATGCATCTCAGAAGTGTGCAACTTGTTCCCTGAGTTAGAAAACGTCGAGAAACGGTCGTTTCTGCTAGCGCTGTGCTTCTACACATGTATTCGCTGAACGGTGAATGCACACAGTAATGCACTTTTCTCCCAGCAAATACACTGTTTCTAAGGAAATGGAAACACACTGAGGAGACACTTGTGGGAGCTACTGTGACTAAAACTGAGCTTCTCTACGCACAGGGAAGCAAGAGAAATGCTGATTTCATCAAGCCCAGTTACATACTCAGAATCTGTACTACTCCGCAAATAGGCACGTGTCTTTAGGCATAAAACTCATTTCTGACAATGTTGCCCAAATGCATCTCAGAAGTGTGCAACTTGTTCCCTGCGTTAGAAAATGTCGAGAAACGGTCGTTTCTGCCAGCGCTGTGCTTCTACATATGTATTGGCTGCACGTTGAAAGCGCACAGTAATGCACTTTTCTCCCAGCAAATACACTGTTTCTAAGGAAATGGGAATACACTGAGGAGACACTTGTGGGAGCTACTATGACTAAAACTGAGCTTCCCTACGCAGAGGGAAGCAAGAGAAATGCTGATTTCATCAAGCCCAGTTACATACTCAGAATCTGTAATACTGCGCAAATAGGCAAATCTAGTGCGTTCTAAGGCATGTCTCTTTAGTCAAAAAACTCATTTCTAACAAAGTTGCCCAAATGCATCTCAGAAGTGTGCAACTTGTTCCCTGAGTTAGAAAACGTCGAGAAACGGTCGTTTCTGCTAGCGCTGTGCTTCTACACATGTATTTGCTGAAAGGTGAATGCACACAGTAATGCACTTTTCTCCCAGCAAATACACTGTTTCTAAGGAAATGGGAACACACTGAGGAGACACTTGTGAGAGCTACTGTGACTAAAACTGAGCTTCCCTACGCACAGGGAAGCAAAAGAAATGCTGATTTCATCAAGCCCAGTTACATACTCAAAATCTGTACTACTCCGCAAATAGGCACGTGTCTTTAGGCATAAAACTCATTTCTGACAAAGTTGCCCAAATGCATCTCAGAAGTGTGCAACTTGTTCCCTGAGTTAGAAAATGTCGAGAAACGGTCGTTTCTGCCATCGCTGTGCTTCTACATATGTATTGGCGGAACGTTGAAAGTGCACAGTAATGCACTTTTCTCCAGCAAATACACTATTTCTAAGGAAATGGGAATACACTGAGGAGACACTTGTGGGAGCTACTGTGACTAAAACTGAGCTTCCCTACGCACAGGGAAGCAAGAGAAATGCTGATTTCATCAAGCCCAGTTACATACTCAGAATCTGTACTACTGCGCAAATAGGCAAATCTAGTGCGTTCTAAGGCACGTCTCTTTAGTCAAAAAACTCATTTCTGACAAAGTTGCCCAAATGCATCTCAGACGTGTGTAACTTGTTCCCTGAATTAGAAAACTTCGAGAAAGGTCATTACGGCTAGCGCTGTGCTTCTACACATTTATTTGCTGAACGGTGAAAGCGCACAGTAATGCACTTTTCTCCCAGCAAATACACTGTTTCTAAGGAAATGGGAACACACTGAGGAGACACTTGTGGGAGCTACTGTGACTAAAACTGAGCTTCCCTACGCACAGGGAAGCAAGAGGAATGCTGATTTCATCAAGCCCAGTGACATACTCAGAATCTGTACTACTGCGCAAATAGGCATATCTCTTAAGGCAAAAAACTCATTTCTGACAAAGTTGCCCAAATGCATTTCAGAAGTGTGCAACTTCTTCCCTGAATTAGAAAACGTCGAGAAACGGTCGTTTCTGCTAGCGCTGTGCTTCTACACATGTATTTGCTGAACGGTGAAAGCACACAGTAATGCACTTTTCTCCCAGCAAATACACTGTTTCAAAGGAAATGGGAACACACTGAGGAGACACTTGTGGGAGCTACTGTGACTAAAACTGAGCTTCCCTACGCACAGGGAAGCAAGAGAAATGCTGATTTCATCAAGCACAGTTACATACTCAGAATCTGTACTACTGCGCAAATAAGCACGTCTCTTTAGGCATAAAACTCATTTCTGACAAAGTTGCCCAAATGCATCTCAGAAGTGTGCAACTTGTTCCCTGAGTTAGAAAATGTCGAGAAACGGTCGTTTCTGCCAGCGCTGTGCTTCTACATATGTATTGGCTGAACGTTGAAAGTGCACAGTAATGCACTTTTCTCCAGCAAATACACTATTTCTAAGGAAATGGGAATACACTGAGGAGACACTTGTGGGAGCTACTGTGACTAAAACTGAGCTTCCCTACGCACAGGGAAGCAAGAGAAATGCTGATTTCATCAAGCCCAGTTACATACTCAGAATCTGTACTACTGCGCAAATAGGCAAATCTAGTGCGTTCTAAGGCACGTCTCTTTAGGCAAAAAACTCATTTCTGACAAAGTTGCCCAAATGCATCTCAGACGTGTGTAACTTGTTCCCTGAGTTAGAAAACGTCGAGAAAGGTCATTTCGGCTAGCGCTGTGCTTCTACACATGTATTTGCTGAAAGGTGAATGCGCACAGTAATGCACTTTTCTCCCAGCAAATACACTGTTTCTAAGGAAATGGGAACACACTGAGGAGACACTTGTGGGAGCTACTGTGACTAAAACTGAGCTTCCCTACGCACAGGGAAGCAAGAGAAATGCTGATTTCATCAAGCCCAGTTACATACTCAGAATCTGTACTACTGCGCAAATAGGCACGTGTCTTTAGGCATAAAACTCATTTCTGACAAAGTTGCCCAAATGCATCTCAGAAGTGTGCAACTTGTTCCCTGAGTTAGAAAACGTCGAGAAACGGTCGTTTCTGCTAGCGCTGTGCTTCTACACATGTATTTGCTGAACGGTGAAAGCGCACAGTAATGCACTTTTCTCCCAGCAAATACACTGTTTCTAAGGAAATGGGAACACACTGAGGAGATACTTGTGGGAGCTACTGTGACTAAAACTGAGCTTCCTTATGAACAGGGAAGCAAGTGAAATGCTGATTTCATCAAGCCCAGTGACATACTCAGAATCTGTACTACTGCGCAAATAGGCAAAACAAGTGCGTTCTAAGGCACGTCTCTTTAGGCAAAAAACTCATTTCTGACAAAGTTGCCCAAATGCATCTCAGAAGTGTGCAACTTGTTCCCTGAGTTAGAAAACGTCGAGAAACGGTCGTTTCTGCTAGCGCTGTGCTTCTACACATGTATATGCTGAACGGTGAAAGCGCACAGTAATTCACTTTTCTCACAGCAAATACACTGTTTCTAAGGAAATGGGAACACACTGAGGAGACACTTGTGGGAGCTACTGTGACTAAAACTGAGCTTCCTTATGCACAGTGAAGCAAGTGAAATGCTGATTTCATCAAGCCCAGTTACATACTCAGAATCTGTACTACTGCGCAAATAGGCAAAACAAGTGCGTTCTACAGAACGTCTCTTTAGGCAAAAGACTCATTTCTGACAAAGTTGCCCAAATGCATCTCAGAAGTGTGCAACTTCTTCCCTGAGTTAGAAAACGTCGAGAAACGGTCGTTTCTGCTAGCGCTGTGCTTCTACACATGTATTTGCTGAAAGGTGAAAGCGCACAGTAATGCACTTTTCTCCCAGCAAATACACTGTTTCTAAGGAAATGGGAACACACTGAGGAGACACTTGTGGGAGCTACTGTGACTAAAACTGAGCTTCCCTACGCACAGGGAAGCAAGAGAAATGCTGATTTCATCAAGCCCAGTTACATACTCAGAATCTGTACTACTGCGCAAATAGGCACGTCTCTTTAGGCATAAAACTCATTTCTGACAAAGTTGCCCAAATGCATCTCAGAAGTGTGCAACTTGTTCCCTGAGTTAGAAAACGTCGAGAAACTGTCGTTTCTGCTAGCGCTGTGCTTCTACACATGTATTTGCTGAACGGTGAAAGTGCACAGTAATGCACTTTTCTCCCAGCAAATACACTGTTTCTAAGGAAATGGGAACACACTGAGGAGACACTTGTGGGAGCTACTGTGACTAAAACTGAGATTCCTTATGCACAGAGAAGCAAGTGAAATGCTGATTTCATCAAGCCCAGTGACATACTCAGAATCTGTACTACTGCGCAAATAGGCAAAACAAGTGTGTTCTAAGGCACGTCTCTTTAGGCAAAAAACTCATTTCTGACAAAGTTGCCCAAATGCATCTCAGAAGTGTGCAACTTGTTCCCTGAGTTAGAAAACGTCGAGAAACGGTCGTTTCTGCTAGCGCTGTGCTTCTACACATGTATTTGCTGAACGGTGAAAGTGCACAGTAATGCACTTTTCTCCCAGCAAATACCCTGTTTCTAAGGAAATGGGAACACACTGAGGAGACACTTGTGGGAGCTACTGTGACTAAAACTGAGCTTCCCTACGCACAGGGAAGCAAGAGAAATGCTGATTTCATCAAGCTCAGTTACATACTCAGAATCTGTACTACTGCGCAAATAGGCATGTCTCTTTAGGCAAAAAACTCATTTCTGACAAAGTTGCCCAAATGCATCTCAGAAGTGTGCAACTTGTTCCCTTAGTTTGAAAACGTCGAGAAACGGTCGTTTCGGCTAGCGCTGTGCTTCTACACATGTATTTGCTGAACGGTGAAAGCGCACAGTAATGCACTTTTCTCCCAGCAAATACACTGTTTCTAAGGAAATGGGAACACACTGAGGAGACACTTGTGGGAGCTACTGTGACTAAAACTGAGCTTACTTATGCACAGGGAAGCAACTGAAATGCTGATTTCATCAAGCCCAGTTACATAGTCAGAATCTGTACTACTGCGCAAATAGGCAAAACTAGTGCGTTCTAAGGCACGTCTCTTTAGGCAAAAAACTCATTTCTGACAAAGTTGCCCAAATGCATCTCAGAAGTGTGCAAGTTGTTCCCTGAGTTAGAAAACGTCGAGAAATGGTCGTTTCTGCTAGCGCTGTGCTTCTAAACATGTATTTGCTGAACGATGAATGCACACAGTAATGCACTTTTCTCCCAGCAAATACACTGTTTCTAAGGAAATGGAAACACACTGAGGAGACACTTGTAGGAGCTACTGTGACTAAAACTGAGCTTCTCTACGCACAGGGAAGCAAGAGAAATGCTGATTTCATCAAGCCCAGTTACATACTCTGAATCTGTAATACTGCGCAAATAGGCCAATCTAGTGCGTTCTAAGGCACGTCTCTTTAGTCAAAAAACTCATTTCTGACAAAGTTGCCCAAATGCATTTCAGAAGTGTGCAACTTCTTCCCTGAATTAGAAAACGTCGAGAAACGGTCGTTTCTGCTAACGCTGTGCTTCTACACATGTATTTGCTGAACGGTGAAAGCACACAGTAATGCACTTTTCTCCCAGCAAATACACTGTTTCAAAGGAAATGGGAACACACTGAGGAGACACTTGAGGCAGCTACTGTGACTAAAACTGAGCTTCCCTACGCACAGGGAAGCAAGAGAAATGCTGATTTCATCAAGCCCAGTTACATACTCAGAATCTGTACTACTGCGCAAATAGGCACGTCTCTTTAGGCATAAAACTCTTTTCTGACAAAGTTGCCCAAATGCATCTCAGAAGTGTGCAACTTGTTCCCTGAGTTAGAAAACGTCGAGAAACGGTCATTTCTGCTAGCGCTGTGCTTCTACACATGTATTTGCTGAACGGTGAAAGCGCACAGTAATGCAGTTTTATCCCAGCAAATACACTGTTTCTAAGGAAATGGGAACACACTGAGGAGACACTTGTGGGAGCTACTGTGACTAAAACTGAGCTTCCCTACGCACAGGGATGCAACAGAAATGCTCATTTCATCAAGCCCAGTTACATACTCAGAATCTGTACTACTGCGCAAATAGGCATGTCTCTTAATGCAAAAAACTCATTTCTGACAAAGTTGCCCAAATGCATCTCAGAAGTGTGCAACTTGTTCCCTGCGTGAGAAAATGTCGAGAAACGGTCGTTTCTGCCAGCGCTGTGCTTCTACATATGTATTGGCTGAACGTTGAAAGCGTACAGTAATGCACTTTTCTCCCAGCAAATACACTGTTTCTAAGGAAATGGGAATACACTGAGGAGACACTTGTGGGAGCTACTGTGACTAAAACTGAGCTTCCCTACGCACAGGGAAGCAAGAGAAATGCTGATTTCATCAAGCCCAGTTACATACTCAGAATCTGTACTACTGCGCAAATAGGCATGTCTCTTTAGGCAAAAAACTCATTTCTGACAAAGTTGCCCAAATGCATCTCACACGTGTGTAACTTGTTCCCTGAGTTAGAAAACGTCGAGAAACGGTCATTTTGGCTAGCGCTGTGCTTCTACACATGTACTTGCTGAACGGTGAAAGCGCACAGTAATGCACTTTTCTCCCAGCATATACACTGTTTCTAAGGAAATGGGAACACACTGAGGAGACACTTGTGGGAGCTACTGTGACTAAAACTGAGCTTCCCTACGCACAGGGAAGCAAGAGAAATGCTGATTTCATCAAGCTCAGTTACATACTCAGAATCTGTAATACTGCGCAAATAGGCAAATCTAGTGCGTTCTAAGGCACGTCTCTTTAGTCAAAAAACTCATTTCTAACAAAGTTGCCCAAATGCATCTCAGAAGTGTGCAACTTGTTCCCTGAGTTAGAAAACGTCGAGAAACGGTCGTTTCTGCTAGCGCTGTGTTTCTACACATGTATTTGCTGAAAGGTGAAAGCGCACAGTAATGCACTTTTCTCCCAGCATATACACTGTTTCTAAGGAAATGGGAACACACTGAGGAGACACTTGTGGGAGCTACTGTGACTAAAACTGAGCTTCCCTACACACAGGGAAGCAAGAGGAATGCTGATTTCATCAAGCCCAGTTACATACTCAGAATCTGTACTACTGCGCAAATACGCATGTCTCTTTAGGCAAAAAACTCATTTCTGACAAAGTTGCCCAAATGCATCTCAGATGTGTGTAACTTGTTCCCTGAGTTAGAAAACGTCGAGAAACGGTCATTTTGGCTAGCGCTGTGCTTCTACACATGTATTTGCTGAACGGTGAAAGCGCACAGTAGTGCACTTTTCTCCCAGCATATACACTGTTTCTAAGGAAATGGGAACACACTGAGGAGACACTTGTGGGAGCTACTGTGACTAAAACTGAGCTTCCCTACACACAGGGAAGCAAGAGGAATGCTGATTTCATCAAGCCCAGTTACATACTCAGAATCTGTACTACTGCGCAAATAGGCATGTCTCTTAAGGCAAAAAACTCATTTCTGACAAAGTTGCCCAAATGCATTTCAGAAGTGTGCAACTTATTCCCTGAATTAGAAAACGTCGAGAAACGGTCGTTTCTGCTAGCGCTGTGCTTCTACACATGTATTTGCTGAACGGTGAAAGCACATAGTAATGCACTTTTCTCCCAGCAAATACACTGTTTCAAAGGAAATGGGAACACACTGAGGAGACACTTGAGGCAGCTACTGTAACTAAAACTGAGCTTCCCTACGCACAGGGAAGCAAGAGAAATGCTGATTTCATCAAGCCCAGTTACATACTCAGAATCTGTACTACTGCGCAAATAGGCACATCTCTTTAGGCATAAAACTCATTTCTGACAAAGTTGCCCAAATGCATCTCAGAAGTGTGCAACTTGTTCCCTGAGTTAGAAAACGTCGAGAAACGGTCGTTTCTGCTAGCGCTGTGCTTCTACACATGTATTTGCTGAACGGTGAAAGCGCACAGTAATGCACTTTTCTCCCAGCAAATACACTGTTTCTAAGGAAATGGGAACACACTGAGGAGACACTTGTGGGAGCTACTGTGACTAAAACTGAGCTTCCCTACGCACAGGGAAGCAACAGAAATGCTGATTTCATCAAGCCCAGTTACATACTCAGAATCTGTAGTACTGCGGAAATAGGCATGTCTCTTAATGCAAAAAACTCATTTCTGCCAAAGTTGCCCAAATGCATCTCAGAAGTGTACAACTTGTTCCCTGAGTGAGAAAATATCGAGAAACGGTCGTTTCTGCCAGCGCTGTGCTTCTACATATGTATTGGCTGAACGTTGAAAGCGTACAGTAATGCACTTTTCTCCCAGCAAATACACTGTTTCTAAGGAAATGGGAACACACTGAGGAGACACTTGTGGGAGCTACTGTGACTAAAACTGAGCTTCCCTACGCACAGGGAAGCAAGAGAAATGCTGATTTCATCAAGCCCAGTTACATACTCAGAATCTGTACTACTGCGCAAATAGGCACGTGTCTTTAGGCATAAAACTCATTTCTGACAAAGTTGCCCAAATGCATCTCAGAAGTGTGCAACTTGTTCCCTGAGTTAGAAAACGTCGAGAAACGGTCGTTTCTGCTAGCGCTGTGCTTCTACACATGTATTTGCTGAACGGTGAAAGCGCACAGTAATGCACTTTTCTCCCAGCAAATACACTGTTTCTAAGGAAATGGGAACACACTGAGGAGATACTTGTGGGAGCTACTGTGACTAAAACTGAGCTTCCTTATGAACAGGGAAGCAAGTGAAATGCTGATTTCATCAAGCCCAGTGACATACTCAGAATCTGTACTACTGCGCAAATAGGCAAAACAAGTGCGTTCTAAGGCACGTCTCTTTAGGCAAAAAACTCATTTCTGACAAAGTTGCCCAAATGCATCTCAGAAGTGTGCAACTTGTTCCCTGAGTTAGAAAACGTCGAGAAACGGTCGTTTCTGCTAGCGCTGTGCTTCTACACATGTATATGCTGAACGGTGAAAGCGCACAGTAATTCACTTTTCTCACAGCAAATACACTGTTTCTAAGGAAATGGGAACACACTGAGGAGACACTTGTGGGAGCTACTGTGACTAAAACTGAGCTTCCTTATGCACAGTGAAGCAAGTGAAATGCTGATTTCATCAAGCCCAGTTACATACTCAGAATCTGTACTACTGCGCAAATAGGCAAAACAAGTGCGTTCTAAAGAACGTCTCTTTAGGCAAAAGACTCATTTCTGACAATGTTGCCCAAATGCATCTCAGAAGTGTGCAACTTGTTCCCTGAGTTAGAAAACGTCGAGAAACGGTCGTTTCTGCTAGCGCTGTGCTTCTACACATGTATTTGCTGAAAGGTGAAAGCGCACAGTAATGCACTTTTCTCCCAGCAAATACACTGTTTCTAAGGAAATGGGAACACACTGAGGAGACACTTGTGGGAGCTACTGTGACTAAAACTGAGCTTCCCTACGCACAGGGAAGCAAGAGAAATGCTGATTTCATCAAGCCCAGTTACATACTCAGAATCTGTACTACTGCGCAAATAGGCACGTCTCTTTAGGCATAAAACTCATTTCTGACAAAGTTGCCCAAATGCATCTCAGAAGTGTGCAACTTGTTCCCTGAGTTAGAAAACGTCGAGAAACTGTCGTTTCTGCTAGCGCTGTGCTTCTACACATGTATTTGCTGAACGGTGAAAGCGCACAGTAATGCACTTTTCTCCCAGCAAATACACTGTTTCTAAGGAAATGGGAACACACTGAGGAGACACTTGTGGGAGCTACTGTGACTAAAACTGAGATTCCTTATGCACAGAGAAGCAAGTGAAATGCTGATTTCATCAAGCCCAGTGACATACTCAGAATCTGTACTACTGCGCAAATAGGCAAAACAAGTGTGTTCTAAGGCACGTCTCTTTAGGCAAAAAACTCATTTCTGACAAAGTTGCCCAAATGCATCTCAGACGTGTGTAACTTGTTCCCTGAGTTAGAAAATGTCGAGAAAGGTCATTTCGGCTAGCGCTGTGCTTCTACACATTTATTTGCTGAACGGTGAAAGCGCACAGTAATGCACTTTTCTCCCAGCAAATACACTGTTTCTAAGGAAATGGGAACACACTGAGGAGACACTTGTGGGAGCTACTGTGACTAAAACTGAGCTTCCCTACGCACGGGGAAGCAAGAGGAATGCTGATTTCATCAAGCCCAGTTACATACTCCGAATCTGTACTACTGCGCAAATAGGCATGTCTCTTAAGGCAAAAAACTCATTTCTGACAAAGTTGCCCAAATGCATTTCAGAAGTGTGCAACTTCTTCCCTGAATTAGAAAACGTCGAGAAACGGTCGTTTCTGCTAGCGCTGTCCTTCTACACATGTATTTGCTGAACGGTGAATGCACACAGTAATGCACTTTTCTCCCAGCAAATACACTGTTTCAAAGGAAATGGGAACACACTGAGAAGACATTTGTGGGTGCTACTGTGACTAAAACTGAGCTTCCCTACGCACAGGGAAGCAAGAGAAATGCTGATTTCATCAAGCCCAGTTACATACTCAGAATCTGTACTACTGCGCAAATAGGCAAAACAAGTGCGTTCTAAAGAACGTCTCTTTAGGCAAAAAACTCATTTCTGACAAAGTTACCCAAATGCATCTCAGAAGTGTGCAACTTGTTCCCTGAGTTAGAAAACGTCGAGAAACGGTCGTTTCTGCTAGCGCTGTGCTTCTACACATGTATTTGCTGAACGGTGAAAGTGCACAGTAATGCACTTTTCTCCCAGCAAATACCCTGTTTCTAAGGAAATGGGAACACACTGAGGAGACACTTGTGGGAGCTACTGTGACTAAAACTGAGCTTCCCTACGCACAGGGAAGCAAGAGAAATGCTGATTTCATCAAGCTCAGTTACATACTCAGAATCTGTACTACTGCGCAAATAGGCATGTCTCTTTAGGCAAAAAACTCATTTCTGACAAAGTTGCCCAAATGCATCTCAGAAGTGTGCAACTTGTTCCCTTAGTTTGAAAACGTCGAGAAACGGTCGTTTCGGCTAGCGCTGTGCTTCTACACATGTATTTGCTGAACGGTGAAAGCGCACAGTAATGCACTTTTCTCCCAGCAAATACACTGTTTCTAAGGAAATGGGAACACACTGAGGAGACACTTGTGGGAGCTACTGTGACTAAAACTGAGCTTACTTATGCACAGGGAAGCAAGTGAAATGCTGATTTCATCAAGCCCAGTTACATAGTCAGAATCTGTACTACTGCGCAAATAGGCAAAACTAGTGCGTTCTAAGGCACGTCTCTTTAGGCAAAAAACTCATTTCTGACAAAGTTGCCCAAATGCATCTCAGAAGTGTGCAACTTGTTCCCTGAGTTAGAAAACGTCGAGAAATGGTCGTTTCTGCTAGCGCTGTGCTTCTAAACATGTATTTGCTGAACGATGAATGCACACAGTAATGCACTTTTCTCCCAGCAAATACACTGTTTCTAAGGAAATGGAAACACACTGAGGAGACACTTGTAGGAGCTACTGTGACTAAAACTGAGCTTCTCTACGCACAGGGAAGCAAGAGAAATGCTGATTTCATCAAGCCCAGTTACATACTCAGAATCTGTACTAATGCGCAAATAGGCACGTGTCTTTAGGCATAAAACTCATTTCTGACAAAGTTGCCCAAATGCATCTCAGAAGTGTGCAACTTGTTCCCTGCGTTAGAAAATGTCGAGAAACGGTCGTTTCTGCCAGTGCTGTGCTTCTACATATGTATTGGCTGAACGTTGAAAGCGCACAGTAATGCACTTTTCTCTCAGCAAATACACTATTTCTAAGGAAATGGGAATACACTGAGGAGACACTTGTGGGAGCTACTGTGACTAAAACTGAGCTTCCCTACGCACAGGGAAGCAAGAGAAATGCTGATTTCATCAAGCCCAGTTACATACTCTGAATCTGTAATACTGCGCAAATAGGCCAATCTAGTGCGTTCTAAGGCACGTCTCTTTAGTCAAAAAACTCATTTCTGACAAAGTTGCCCAAATGCATTTCAGAAGTGTGCAACTTCTTCCCTGAATTAGAAAACGTCGAGAAACGGTCGTTTCTGCTAACGCTGTGCTTCTACACATGTATTTGCTGAACGGTGAAAGCACACAGTAATGCACTTTTCTCCCAGCAAATACACTGTTTCAAAGGAAATGGGAACACACTGAGGAGACACTTGAGGCAGCTACTGTGACTAAAACTGAGCTTCCCTATGCACAGGGAAGCAAGAGAAATGCTGATTTCATCAAGCCCAGTTACATACTCAGAATCTGTACTACTGCGCAAATAGGCACGTCTCTTTAGGCATAAAACTCATTTCTGACAAAGTTGCCAAATGCATCTCAGAAGTGTGCAACTTGTTCCCTGAGTTAGAAAACGTCGAGAAACGGTCGTTTCTGCTAGCGCTGTGCTTCTACACATGTATTTGCTGAACGGTGAAAGCGCACAGTAATGCACTTTTATCCCAGCAAATACACTGTTTCTAAGGAAATGGGAACACACTGAGGAGACACTTGTGGGAGCTACTGTGACTAAAACTGAGCTTCCCTACGCACAGGGATGCAACAGAAATGCTCATTTCATCAAGCCCAGTTACATACTCAGAATCTGTACTACTGCGCAAATAGGCATGTCTCTTAATGCAAAAAACTCATTTCTGACAAAGTTGCCCAAATGCATCTCAGAAGTGTGCAACTTGTTCCCTGCGTGAGAAAATGTCGAGAAACGGTCGTTTCTGCCAGCGCTGTGCTTCTACATATGTATTGGCTGAACGTTGAAAGCGTACAGTAATGCACTTTTCTCCCAGCAAATACACTGTTTCTAAGGAAATGGGAATACACTGAGGACACACTTGTGGGAGCTACTGTGACTAAAACTGAGCTTCCCTACGCACAGGGAAGCAAGAGAAATGCTGATTTCATCAAGCCCAGTTACATACTCAGAATCTGTACTACTGCGCAAATAGGCATGTCTCTTTAGGCAAAAAACTCATTTCTGACAAAGTTGCCCAAATGCATCTCACACGTGTGTAACTTGTTCCCTGAGTTAGAAAACGTCGAGAAACGGTCATTTTGGCTAGCGCTGTGCTTCTACACATGTATTTGCTGAACGGTGAAAGCGCACAGTAATGCACTTTTCTCCCAGCATATACACTGTTTCTAAGGAAATGGGAACACACTGAGGAGACACTTGTGGGAGCTACTGTGACTAAAACTGAGCTTCCCTACGCACAGGGAAGCAAGAGAAATGCTGATTTCATCAAGCTCAGTTACATACTCAGAATCTGTAATACTGCGCAAATAGGCAAATCTAGTGCGTTCTAAGGCACGTCTCTTTAGGCAAAAAACTCATTTCTAACAAAGTTGCCCAAATGCATCTCAGAAGTGTGCAACTTGTTCCCTGAGTTAGAAAACGTCGAGAAACGGTCGTTTCTGCTAGCGCTGTGCTTCTACACATGTATTTGCTGAAAGGTGAAAGCGCACAGTATTGCACTTTTCTCCCAGCATATACACTGTTTCTAAGGAAATGGGAACACACTGAGGAGACACTTGTGGGAGCTACTGTGACTAAAACTGAGCTTCCCTACACACAGGGAAGCAAGAGGAATGCTGATTTCATCAAGCCCAGTTACATACTCAGAATCTGTACTACTGCGCAAATAGGCATGTCTCTTTAGGCAAAAAACTCATTTCTGACAAAGTTGCCCAAATGCATCTCAGATGTGTGTAACTTGTTCCCTGAGTTAGAAAACGTCGAGAAACGGTCATTTTGGCTAGCGCTGTGCTTCTACACATGTATTTGCTGAACGGTGAAAGCGCACAGTAGTGCACTTTTCTCCCAGCATATACACTGTTTCTAAGGAAATGGGAACACACTGAGGAGACACTTGTGGGAGCTACTGTGACTAAAACTGAGCTTCCCTACACACAGGGAAGCAAGAGGAATGCTGATTTCATCAAGCCCAGTTACATACTCAGAATCTGTACTACTGCGCAAATAGGCATGTCTCTTAAGGCAAAAAACTCATTTCTGACAAAGTTGCCCAAATGCATTTCAGAAGTGTGCAACTTATTCCCTGAATTAGAAAACGTCGAGAAACGGTCGTTTCTGCTAGCGCTGTGCTTCTACACATGTATTTGCTGAACGGTGAAAGCACATAGTAATGCACTTTTCTCCCAGCAAATACACTGTTTCAAAGGAAATGGGAACACACTGAGGAGACACTTGAGGCAGCTACTGTAACTAAAACTGAGCTTCCCTACGCACAGGGAAGCAAGAGAAATGCTGATTTCATCAAGCCCAGTTACATACTCAGAATCTGTACTACTGCGCAAATAGGCACGTCTCTTTAGGCATAAAACTCATTTCTGACAAAGTTGCCCAAATGCATCTCAGAAGTGTGCAACTTGTTCCCTGAGTTAGAAAACGTCGAGAAACGGTCGTTTCTGCTAGCGCTGTGCTTCTACACATGTATTTGCTGAACGGTGAAAGCGCACAGTAATGCACTTTTCTCCCAGCAAATACACTGTTTCTAAGGAAATGGGAACACACTGAGGAGACACTTGTGGGAGCTACTGTGACTAAAACTGAGCTTCCCTACGCACAGGGAAGCAACAGAAATGCTGATTTCATCAAGCCCAGTTACATACTCAGAATCTGTACTACTGCGGAAATAGGCATGTCTCTTAATGCAAAAAACTCATTTCTGCCAAAGTTGCCCAAATGCATCTCAGAAGTGTGCAACTTGTTCCCTGAGTGAGAAAATATCGAGAAACGGTCGTTTCTGCCAGCGCTGTGCTTCTACATATGTATTGGCTGAACGTTGAAAGCGTACAGTAATGCACTTTTCTCCCAGCAAATACACTGTTTCTAAGGAAATGGGAATACACTGAGGAGACACTTGTGGGAGCTACTGTGACTAAAACTGAGCTTCCCTACGCACAGGGAAGCAAGAGAAATGCTGATTTCATCAAGCCCAGTTACATACTCAGAATCTGTAATACTGCGCAAATAGGCAAATCTAGTGCGTTCTAAGGCACGTCTCTTTAGTCAAAAAACTCATTTCTAACAAAGTTGCCCAAATGCATCTCAGAAGTGTGCAACTTGTTCCCTGAGTTAGAAAACGTCGAGAAATGGTCGATTCTGCTAGCGCTGTGCTTCTACACATGTATTTGCTGAAAGGTGAAAGCGCACAGTAATGCACTTTTCTCCCAGCATATACACTGTTTCTAAGGAAATGGGAACACACTGAGGAGACACTTGTGGGAGCTACTGTGACTAAAACTGAGCTTCTCTACGCACAGGGAAGCAAGAGAATTGCTGATTTCATCAAGCCCAGTTACATACTCAGAATCTGTACTACTGCGCAAATAGGCATGTCTCTTTAGGCAAAAAACTCATTTCTGACAAAGTTGCCCAAATGCATCTCAGACGTGTGTAACTTGTTCCCTGAGTTAGAAAACGTCGAGAAACGGTCATTTTGGCTAGCGCTGTGCTTCTACACATGTATTTGCTGAACGGTGAAAGCGCACAGTAATGCACTTTTCTCCCAGCATATACACTGTTTCTAAGGAAATGGGAACACACTGAGGAGACACTTGTGGGAGCTATTGTGACTAAAACTGAGCTTCCCTACACACAGGGAAGCAAGAGGAATGCTGATTTCATCAAGCCCAGTTACATACTCAGAATCTGTACTACTGCGCAAATAGGCATGTCTCTTAAGGCAAAAAACTCATTTCTGACAAAGTTGCCCAAATGCATTTCAGAAGTGTGCAACTTATTCCCTGAATTAGAAAACGTCGAGAAACGGTCGTTTCTGCTAGCGCTGTGCTTCTACACATGTATTTGCTGAACGGTGAAAGCACATAGTAATGCACTTTTCTCCCAGCAAATACACTGTTTCAAAGGAAATGGGAACACACTGAGGAGACACTTGAGGCAGCTACTGTAACTAAAACTGAGCTTCCCTACGCACAGGGAAGCAAGAGAAATACTGATTTCATCAACATTATTTACATACACAGAATATGTACTACTGCCCAAATAGGCAAAACAAGTGCGTTCTAAAGCACGTCTCTTTAGTCAAAAAACTCATTTCTGAGAAAGTTGCCCAAATGCATCTCAGAAGTGTGCAACTTGTTCCCTGAGTTAGAAAACGTCGAGAAACGGTCGTTTCTGCTAGCGCTGTGCTTCTACACATGTATTTGCTGAACGGTGAAAGCGCACAGTAATGCACTTTTCTCCCAGCAAATACACTGTTTCTAAGGAAATGGGAACACACTGAGGAGACATTTGTGGCAGCTACTGTGACTAAAACTGAGCTTCCTTATGCACAGGGAAGCAAGTGAAATGCTGATTTCATCAAGCCCAGTTACATACTCAGAATCTGTACTACTGCGCAAATAGGCAAAACAAGTGCGTTCTAAAGAACGTCTCTTTAGGCAAAAAACTCATTTCTGACAAAGTTGCCCAAATGCATCTCAGAAGTGTGCAACTTGTTCCCTGAATTAGAAAATGTCGAGAAACGGTCGTTTCTGCCAGCGCTGTGCTTCTACATATGTATTGGCTGAACGTTGAAAGCGCACAGTAATGCACTTTTCTCCCAGCAAATACACTGTTTCAAAGGAAATGGGAATACACTGAGGAGACACTTGTGGGAGCTACTGTGACTAAAACTGTGCTTCCCTATGCACAGGGAAGCAAGAGGAATGCTGGTTTCATCAACCCCAGTTACATACACAGAATCTGTACTACTGCCCAAATAGGCAAAACAAGTGCGTTCTAAAGCACGTCTCTTTAGGCAAAAAACTCATTTCTGACAAAGTTGCCCAAATGCATCTCAGAAGTGTGCAACTTGTTCCCAGAGTTAGAAAACGTGGAGAAACGGTCGTTTCTGCTAGCGCTGTGCTTCTACACATGTATTTGCTGAACGGTGAAAGGGCACAGTAATGCACTTTTCTCCCAGCAAATACACTGTTTCTAAGGAAATGGGAACACACTGAGGAGACACTTGTGGAAGCTACTGTGACTAAAACTGAGCTTCCCTACGCAGAGGGAAGCAAGAGAAATACTGATTTCATCAACCCCAGTTACATACACAGAATCTGTACTACTGCGCAAATAGGCATGTCTCTTTAGGCAAAAAAATCATTTCTGACAATGTTGCCCAAATGCATCTCAGAAGTGTGCAACTTGTTCCCTGAGTTAGAAAACGTCGCGAAACGGTCGTTTCTGCTATCGCTGTGCTTCTACACATGTATTTGCTGAACGGTGAAAGCGCACAGTAATGCACTTTTCTCCCAGCAAATACACTGTTTCTAAGGAACTGGGAACACACTGAGGAGACACTTGTGGGAGCTACTGTGACTAAAACTGAGCTTCCCTACGCACAGGGAAGCAAGAGAAATGCTGATTTCATCAAGCCCAGTTACATACTCTGAATCTGTACTACTGCGCCAATAGGCAAAACAAGTGCGTTCTAAAGCACCTCTCTTTAGGCAAAAAACTCATTTCTGACAAAGTTGCCCAAATGCATCTCAGAAGTGTGCAACTTGTTCCCTGAGTTAGAAAACGTCGAGAAACGATCGTTTCTGCTATAGCTGTGCTTCTACACATGTATTTGCTGAACGGTGAAAGCGCACAGTAATGCACTTTTCTCCCAGCAAATACACTGTTTCTAAGGAACTGGGAACACACTGAAGAGACACTTGTGGGAGCTACTGTGACTAAAACTGAGCTTCCCTACGCACAGGGAAGCAAGAGAAATGCTCATTTCATCAAGCCCAGTTACATACTCAGAATCTGTACTACTGCGCAAATAGGCAAATCTAGTGCGTTCTAAGGCACGTCTCTTTAGTCAAAAAACTCATTTCTGACAAAGTTGCCCAAATGCATCTCAGAAGTGTGCAACTTGTTCCGTGAGTTAGAAAACGTCGAGAAACGGTCATTTCTGCTAGCGCTGTGCTTCTACACATGTATTTGCTGAACGGTGAAAGCGCACAGTAATGCACTTTTCTCCGAGCAAATACACTGTTTCTAAGGAAATGGGAACACACTGAGGAGACACTTGTGGGAGCTACTGTGACTAAAACTGAGCTTCCCTACGCACAGGGAAGCAAGTGAAATGCTTATTTCATCAAGCCCAGTTACATACTCAGAATCTGTACTACTGCGCAAATAGGCATGTCTCTTTAGGCAAAAAAATCATTTCTGACAAAGTTGCCCAAATGCATCTCAGAAGTGTGCAACTTGTTCCCTTAGTTTGAAAACGTCGAGAAACGGTCGTTTCTGCTATCGCTGTGCTTCTACACATGTATTTGCTGAACGGTGAAAGCGCACAGTAATGCACTTTTCTCCCAGCAAATACACTGTTTCTAAGGAAATGGGAACACACTGAGGAGACACTTGTGGGAGCTACTGTGACTAAAACTGAGCTTCCCTACGCACAGGGAAGCAAGAGAAATGCTGATTTCATCAAGCCCAGTTACATACTCAGAATCTGCACTACTGCGCAAATAGGCAAAACTAGTGCGTTCTAAAGCACGTCTCTTTAGGCAAAAAACTCATTTCTGACAAAGTTGCCCAAATGCATCTCAGAAGTGTGTAACTTGTTCCTTGAGTTAGAAAACGTCGAGAAAGGGCCGTTTCTGCTAGCGCTGTGCTTCTACACATGTATTTGCTGAACGGTGAATGCACACAGTAATGTACTTTTCTCCCAGCAAATACACTGTTTCTAAGGAAATGGGAACACACTGAGGAGACACTTGTGGCAGCTACTGTGACTAAAACTGAGCTTCCCTACGCACAGGGAAGCAAGGGAAATGCTGATTTCATCAAGCCCAGTTACATACTCAGAATCTGTACTATTGCGCAAATAGGCACGTCTCTTTAGGCATAAAACTCATTTCTGACAAAGTTGCCCAATTGCATCTCAGAAGTGTGCAACTCGTTCCCTGAGTTTGAAAACATCAAGAAACCGTCGTTTCTGCTAGCGCTGTGCTTCTACACATGTATTTGCTGAACGGTGAAAGCGCACAGTAATGCACTTTTCTCCCAGCAAATACACTGTTTCTAAGGAACTGGGAACACACTGAGGAGACACTTGTGGGAGCTACTGTGACTACAACTGAGCTTCCCTACGCACAGGGAAGCAAGAGAAATGCTCATTTCATAAAGGTCAGTTACATACTCAGAATCTGTACTACTGCGCAAATAGGCATGTCTCTTTGGGCAAAAAACTCATTTCTGACAAAGTTGCCCAAATGCATCTCAGACGTGTGTAACTTGTTCCCTGAGTTAGGAAACGTCTAGAAACGGTCGTTTCTGCTAGCGCTGTGCTTCTACACATGTATTTGCTGAACGGTGAAATCGCACAGTAATGCACTTTTCTCCCAGCATATACACTGTTTCTAAGGAAATGGGAACACACTGAGGAGACACTTGTGGGAGCTACTGTGACTAAAACTGAGCTTCCCTACGCACAGGGAAGCAAGAGAAATGCTGATTTCATAAAGGTCAGTTACATACTCAGAATCTGTACTACTGCGCAAAGAGGAAAAACTAGTGCGTTCTAAAGCATGTCTCTTTAGGCAAAAAACTCATTTCTGACAAAGTTGCCCAAATGCATCTCAGAATTGTGCAACTTGTTCCCTGAGTTACTAAACGTCGAGAAACGGTCGTTTCTGCTAGCGCTGTGCTTCTACACATGTATTTGCTGAACGGTGAAAGCCCACAGTAATGCACTTTTCTCCCAGCAAATACACTGTTTCTAAGTAAATGGGAACACACTGAGGAGACACTTGTGGGAGCTACTGTGACTAAAACTGAGCTTCCCTATGCACAGGGAAGCAAGAGAAATGCTGATTTCATCAAGCCCAGTTACATACTCAGAATCTGTACTACTGCGCAAAGAGGCATGTCTCTTAAGGCAAAAAACTCATTTCTGACAAAGTTGCCCAAATGCATCTCAGAAGTGTGCAACTTGTTCCCTGAGTTTGAAAACATCAAGAAACGGACGTTTCTGCTAGCGCTGTGCTTCTACACATGTATTTGCTGAACGGTGAAAGCCCACAGTAATGCACTTTTCTGCCAGCAAATTCACTGTTTCTAAGGAAATGGGAATACACTGAGGAGACACTTGAGGGAGCTACTGTGACTAAAACTGAGCTTCCCTATGCACAGGGAAGCAAGAGAAATGCTGATTTCAATAAGCCCATTTACATATTCAGAATCTGTACTACTGCGCAAATCGGCAAAACTAGTGCGTTCTAAGGCACGTCTCTTTAGGCAAAAAACTCATTTCTGACAAAGTTGCCCAAATGCATCTCAGAAGTGTGCAAATTGTTCCCTGAGTTAGAAAACATCGAGAAACGGTCGTTTCTGCTATCGCTGTGCTTCTACACATGTATTTGCTGTACGGTGAAAGCGCACAGTAATGCACTTTTCTCCCAGCAAATGCACTGTTTCTAAGGAAATGGGAACACACTGAGGAGACACTTGTGGGAGCTACTGTGACTAAAACTGAGCTTCCCTACGCACAGGGAAGCAAGAGAAATGCTGATTTCATAAAGGTCAGTTACATACTCAGAATCTGTACTACTGCACAAATAGGCATGTCTCTTTAGGCAAAAAACTCATATCTGACAAAGTTGCCCAAATGCATCTCAGACGTGTGTAACTTGTTCCCTGAGTTAGGAAACGTCGAGAAACGGTCGTTTCTGCTAGCGCTGTGCTTCTACACATGTATTTGCTGAACGGTGACAGCGCACAGTAATGCACTTTTCTCCCAGCAAATACACTGTTTCTAAGTAAACGGGAACACACTGAGGAGACACTTGTGGGAGCTAATGTGACTAAAACTGAGCTTCTCTACACACTGGGAAGCAAGAGAAATGCTGATTTCATCAAGCCCAGTTACATACTCAGAATCTGTACTACTGCGCAAATAAGCATGTCTCTTTAGTCAAAAAACTCATTTCTGACAAAGTTGCCCAAATGCATCTCAGACGTGTGTAACTTGTTCCCTGAGTTAGGAAACGTCTAGAAACGGTCGTTTCTGCTAGCGCTGTGCTTCTACACATGTATTTGCTGAACGGCGAAAGCGCACAGTAATGCACTTTTCTCCCAGCAAATACACAGTTTCTAAGGAAATGGGAACACACTGAGGAGACACTTGTGGGAGCTACTGTGACTAAAGCTGAGCTTCCCTAAGCACAGGGAAGCAAGAGAAATGCTGATTTCATAAAGGTCAGTTACATACTCAGAATCTGTACTACTGCGCAAAGAGGAAAAACTAGTGCGTTCTAAAGCATGTCTCTTTAGGCAAAAAACTCATTTCTGACAAAGTTGCCCAAATGCATCTCAGAATTGTGCAACTTGTTCCCTGAGTTACTAAACGTCGAGAAACGGTCGTTTCTGCTAGCGCTGTGCTTCTACACATGTATTTGCTGAACGGTGAAAGCCCACAGTAATGCACTTTTCTCCCAGCAAATACACTGTTTCTAAGTAAATGGGAACACACTGAGGAGACACTTGTGGGAGCTACTGTGACTAAAACTGAGCTTCCCTATGCACAGGGAAGCAAGAGAAATGCTGATTTCATCAAGCCCAGTTACATACTCAGAATCTGTACTACTGCGCAAAGAGGCAAAACTAGTGCGTTCTAAAGCACGTCTCTTTAGGCAAAAAACTCATTTCTGACAAAGTTGCCCAAATGCATCTCAGAAGTGTGCAACTTGTTCCTTGAGTTAGAAAACGTCAAGAAACGGTCGTTTCTGCTATCGCTGTGCTTCTACACATGTATTTGCTGAACGGTGAAAGCGCACAGTAATACACTTTTCTCCCGGCAAATGCACTGTTTCTAAGGAAATGGGAACACACTAAGGAGACACTTGTGGGAGCTACTGTGACTAAAACTGAGCTTCTCTACACACAGGGAAGCAAGAGAAATGCTGATTTCATCAAGCCCAGTTACATACTCAGAATCTGTATTACTGCGCAAATAGGCATGTCTCTTAAGGCAAAAAACTCATTTCTGACAAAGTTGCCCAAATGCATCTCAGAAGTGTGCAACATGATCCCTGAGTTTGAAAACATCGAGAAACGGTCGTTTCTGCTAGCGCTGTGCCTCTACACATGTATTTGCTGAACGGTGAAAGCGCACAGTAATGCACTTTTCTCCCAGCAAATACACTGTTTCTAAGGAAATGGGAACACACTGAGGAGACACTTGTGGGAGCTACTGTGACTAAAACTGAGCTTCCTTACGCACAGGGAAGCAAGTGAAATGCTGATTTCATCAAGCCCAGTTACATACTCAGAATCTGTACTACTACGCAAATAGGCATGTCTCTTTAGGAAAAAAAATCATTTCTGACATAATTGCCCAAATGCATCTCAGAAGTGTGTAACTTGTTCCCTGAGTTAGAAAACATCGAAAAACGGTCGTTTCTGCTAGCGCTGTGCTTCTACACATGTATTTGCTGAACGGTGAAAGCACACAGTAATGCACTTTTCGCCCAGCAAATACACTGTTTCTAAGGAAATGGGAATACACTGAGGAGACACTTGTGGGAGCTACTGTGACTAAAACTGAGCTTCCCTACGCACAAGGAAGCAAGAGAAATGCTGATTTCATCAAGCCCAGTTACATACACAGAATCTGTACTACTGAGCAAACAGGCAAATCTAGTGCGTTCTAAGGCACGTCTCTTTAGGCAAAAAACTCATTTCTGACAAAGTTGCCCAAATGCATCTCAGAAGTGTGCAACTTGTTCCCTGAGTTAGGAAACGTCGAGAAACGGTCGTTTCTGCTAGCGCTGTGCTTCTACATATGTATTTGCTGAAGGGTGAAAGCGCACAGTAATGCACTTTTCGCCCAGCAAATACACTGTTTCTAAGGAAATGGGAACACACTGAGGAGACACTTGTGGGAGCTACTGTGACTAAAACTGAGCTTCTCTACACACACGGAAGCAAGAGAAATGGTGATTTCATCAAGCCCAGTTACATACTCAGAATCTGTACTACTGCGCAAATAGGCATGTCTCTTAAGGCAAAAAACTCATTTCTGACAAAGTTGCCCAAATGCAACTCAGAAGTGTGCAACTTGTTCCCTGAGTTTGAAAACATCGAGAAACGGTCGTTTCTGTTAGCGCTGTGCTTCTACACATGTATTTGCTGAACGGTGAAAGCACACAGTAATGCACTTTTCTCCCAGCAAATACACTATTTCTAAGGAACTGGGAACACTGAGGAGACACTTGTGGGAGATACTGTGACTAAAATTGAGCTTCCCTATGCACAGGGAAGCAAGAGAAATGCTGATTTCATCAAGCCCAGTTACATACTCAGAATCTGTACTACTGCGCAAAGAGGAAAAACTAGTGCGTTCTAAAGCACGTCTCTTTAGGCAAAAAACTCATTTCTGACAAAGTTGCCCAAATGCATCTCAGAAGTGTGCAACTTGTTCCCTGAGTTAGAAAACGTCGAGAAACGGTCGTGTCTCTATCGCTGTTCTTCTACACATGTATTTGCTGAACGGTGAAAGCGCACAGTAATGCACTTTTCTCCCAGCAAATACATTGTTTCTAAGGAAATGGGAACACACTGAGGAGACACTTGTGGGAGCTACTGTGACTAAAACTGAGCTTCCCTACGCACAGGGAAGCAAGAGAAATGTTGATTTCGTCAAGCCCAGTTACATACTCAGAATCTGTACTACTGCGCAAATAGGCAAAACTAGTATGTTCTAAAGCACGTGTCTTTTGGCATAAAAATCATTTCTGACAAAGTTGCCCAAATGCATCTCAGAAGTGTGTAACTTGTTCCCTGAGTTAGAAAACATCGAGAAACGGTCGTTTCTGCTAGCGCTGTGCTTCTACACATGTATTTGCTGACGGGTGAAAGTCCACAGTAATGCACTTTTCTCCCAGCAAATACACTGTTTCTAAGGAAATGGGAACACACTGAGGAGACACTTGTGGGAGCTACTGTGACTAAAACTAGGCTTCCTTACGCACAGGGAAGCAAGTGAAATGCTGATTTCATCAAGCCCAGTTACATACTCAGAATCTGTACTACTGCGCAAATAGGCATGTCTCTTTAGGCAAAGAAATCATTTCTGACAAATTGCCCAAATGCATCTCAGACGTGTGTAACTTGTTCCCTGAGTTAGATAACGTCGAGAAACGGTCGTTTCGGCTAGCGCTGTGCTTCTACACATGTATTTCCTGAACAGTGAAAGCGCACAGTAATGCACTTTTCTCCCAGCAAATACACTGTTTCTAAGGAACTGGGAACACACTGAGGAGACACTTGTGGGAGCTACTGTGACTAAAACTGAGCTTCCCTACGCACAGGGAAGCAGGAGAAATGCTGATTTCATCAAGCCCAGTTACATACTCAGAATCTGTACTACTGCGCAAATAGGCACGTCTCTTTAGGCATAAAACTCATTTCTGACAAAGTTGCCCAAATGCATCTCAGAAGTGTGCAACTTGTTCCCTGAGTTAGAAAACATCGAGAAACGGTCGTTTCTGCTAGTGCTGTGCTTCTACACATGTATTTGCTGAACGGTGAAAGCGCACAGTAATGCACTTTTCTCCCAGCAAATACACTGTTTCTAAGAAATGGGAACACACTGAGGAGACACTTGTGGGAGCTACTGTGACTAAAACTGAGCTTCCCTACGCACAGGGAAGCAAGAGAAATGCTGATTTCATCAAGCCCAGTTACATACTCTGAATCTGTACTACTGCGCAAATAGGCAAAACAAGTGCGTTCTAAAGCACGTCTCTTTAGGCAAAAAACTCATTTCTGACAAAGTTGCCCAAATGCATCTCAGAAGTGTGCAACTTGTTCCCTGAGTTAGAAAACGTCGAGAAACGGTCGTTTCTGCTATCGCTGTTCTTCTACACATGTATTTGCTGAACGGTGAAAGCGCACAGTAATGCAATTTTCCCCCAACAAATACACTGTTTCTAAGGAAATGGGGATACACTGAGGAGACACTTGTGGGAGCTACTGTGACTAAAACTGAGCTTCCCTACGCAGAGGGAGCAGGAGAAATGCTGATTTCATCAAGCCCAGTTACATACTCAGAATTTGTACTACTGCGCAAAGAGGGAAAACTAGTGCGTTCTAAAGCACGTCTCTTTAGGCAAAAAACTCATTTCTGACAAAGTTGCCCAAATGCGTCTCAGAAGTGTGCAACTTGTTCCCTGAGTTAGAAAACATCGAGAAACGGTCGTTTCTGCTATCGCTGTGCTTCTACACATGTATTTGCTGAACGGTGAAAGCACACAGTAATGCACTTTTCTCCCAGCAAATACACTGTTTCTAAGGAAATGGGAACACACTGAGGAGACACTTGTGGGAGCTACTGTGACTAAAACTGAGCTTCCCTACGCACAGGGAAGCAAGAGAAATGCTGATTTCATCAAGCCCAGTTACATACTCTGAATCTGTACTACTGCGCAAATAGGCAAAACAAGTGCGTTCTAAAGCACGTCTCTTTAGGCAAAAAACTCATTTCTGACAAAGTTGCCCAAATGCATCTCAGAAGTGTGCAACTTGTTCCCTGAGTTAGAAAACGTCGAGAAACGGTCGTTTCTGCTAGCGCTGTGCTTCTACACATGTATTTACTGAACGGTGAAAGCACACAGTAATGCACTTTTCTCCCAGCAAATACACTGTTTCTAAGGAAATGGGAACACACTGAGGAGACACTTGTGGGAGCTACTGTGACTAAAACTGAGCTTCCCTATGCACAGGGAAGCAAGAGAAATGCTGATTTCATCAAGCCCAGTTACATACTCAGAATCTGTACTACTGCACAAATAGGCACGTCTCTTTAGGCATAAAACTCATTTTTGACAAAGTTGCCCAAATGCATCTCAGAAGTGTGCAACTTGTGCCCTGAGTTAGAAAACGTCGAGAAACAGTCGTTTCTGCTAGCGCTGTGCTTCTACACATGTATTTACTGAACGGTGAAAGCGCACAGTAATGCACTTTTCTCCCAGCAAATACACTGTTTCTAAGGAAATGGGAATACACTGAGGAGACACTTGTGGGAGCTACTGTGACTAAAACTGAGCTTCCCTACGCAGAGGGAAGCAGGAGAAATGCTGATTTCATCAAGCCCAGTTACATACTCAGAATTTGTACTACTGCGCAAAGAGGCAAAACTAGTGCGTTCTAAAGCACGTCTCTTTAGGCAAAAAACTCATTTCTGACAAAGATGCCCAAATGCGTCTCAGAAGTGTGCAACTTGTTCCCTGAGTTAGAAAAGGTCGAGAAACGGTCGTTTCTGCTAGTGCTGTGCTTCTACACATATATTTGCTGAACGGTGAAAGCACACAGTAATGCACTTTTCTCCCAGCAAATACACTGTTTCTAAGGAAATGGTAACACACTGAGGAGACACTTGTGGGAGCTACTGTGACTAAAACTGAGCTTCCCTACGCACAGGGAAGCAGGAGAAATGCTGATTTCATCAAGCCCAGTTACATACTCAGAATCTGTTCTACTGCGCATATAGGCATTTCTCTTTAGGCAAAAAATTCATTTCTGACAAAGTTGCCCAAATGCATCTCAGAAGTGTGCAACTTGTTCCCTGAGTTAGAAAACGTCGAGAAACGTTCGTTTCTGCTAGCGCTGTGTTTCTACACATGTATGTGCTGAACGGTGAAAGCGCACAGTAATGCACTTTTCTCCCAGCAAATACACTGTTTCTAAGGAAATGGGAACACACTGAGGAGACACTTGTGGGAGCTACTGTGACTAAAACTAGGCTTCCTTACGCACAGGGAAGCAAGTGAAATGCTGATTTCATCAAGCCCAGTTACATACTCAGAATCTGTACTACTGCGCAAATAGGCATGTCTCTTTAGGCAAAAAAATCATTTCTGACATAATTGCCCAAATGCATCTCAGAAGTGTGTAACGTGTTCCCTGAGTTAGAAAATGTCGAGAAACGGTCGTTTCTGCTAGCGCTGTGCTTCTACACATGTATGTGCTGAACGGTGAAAGCGCACAGTAATGCACTTTTCTCCCAGCAAATACACTGTTTCTAAGGAAATGGGAACACACTGAGGAGACTTGTGGGAGCTACTGTGACTAAAACTGAGCTTCCCTATGCACAGGGAAGCAAGAGAAATGCTGATTTCATCAAGCCCAGTTACATACTCAGAATTTGTACTACTGCGCAAAGATGCAATACTAGTGCGTTCTAAAGCACGTCCCTTTAGGCAAAAAACTCATTTCTGACAAAGTTGCCCAAATGCGTCTCAGAAGTGTGCAACTTGTTCCCTGAGTTAGAAAACATCGAGAAACGGTCGTTTCTGCTAGTGCTGTGCTTCTACACATGTATTTGCTGAACGGTGAAAGCGCACAGTAATGCACTTTTCTCCCAGCAAATACACTGTTTCTAAAAAATGGGACCACACTGAGGAGACACTTGTGGGAGCTACTGTGACTAAAACTGAGCTTCCCTACGCACAGGGAAGCAAGAGGAATGCTGATTTCATCAAGCCCAGTTACATACTCTGAATCTGTACTACTGCGCAAATAGCAAAACAAGTTCGTTCTAAAGCACGTCTCTTTAGGCAAAAAACTCATTTCTGACAAAGTTGGCCAAATGCATCTCAGAAGTGTGCAACTTGTTCCCTGAGTTAGAAAACGTCGAGAAACGGTCGTTTCTGCTAGCGCTGTGCTTCTACACATGTATTTGCTGAACGGTGAAAGCGCACAGTAATGCACTTTTCTCCCAGCAAATACACTGTTTCTAAGGAAATGGGAACACACTGAGGAGACACTTTTGGGAGCCACTGTGACTAAAACTGAGCTTCCCTACGCACAGGGAAGCAAGAGAAATGCTGATTTCATCAAGCCCAGTTACATACTCAGAATCTGTACTACTGCGCAAATAGGCACGTCTCTTTAGCCATAAAACTCATTTCTGACAAAGTTGCCCAAATGCATCTCAGAAGTGTGCAACTTGTTCCCTGAGTTAGAAAACATCGAGAAACGGTCGTTTCTGCTAGTGCTGTGCTTCTACACATGTATTTGCTGAACGGTGAAAGCTCACAGTAATGCACTTTTCTCCCAGCAAATACACTGTTTCTAAAAAATGGGAACACACTGAGGAGACACTTGTGGGAGCTACTGTGACTAAAACTGAGCTTCCCTACGCACAGGGAAGCAAGAGGAATGCTGATTTCATCAAGCCCAGTTACATACTCTGAATCTGTACTACTGCGCAAATAGCAAAACAAGTTCGTTCTAAAGCACGTCTCTTTAGGCAAAAAACTCATTTCTGACAAAGTTGGCCAAATGCATCTCAGAAGTGTGCAACTTGTTCCCTGAGTTAGAAAATGTCGAGAAACGGTCGTTTCTGCTAGCGCTGTGCTTCTACACATGTATTTGCTGAACGGTGAAAGCGCACAGTAATGCACTTTTCTCCCAGCAAATACACTGTTTCTAAGGAAATGGGAACACACTTAGGAGACACTTGTGGGAGCTACTGTGACTAAAACTGAGCTTCTCTACGCACAGGGAAGCAGGAGAAATGCTGATTTCATCAAGCCCAGTTACATACTCTGAATCTGTACTACTGCGCAAATAGGCACGTCTCTTTAGGCATAAAATCATTTCTGACAAACTTGCCCAAATGCATCTCAGAAGTGTGCAACTTGTGCCCTGAGTTAGAAAACGTCGAGAAACGGTCGTTTCTGCTAGCGCTGTGCTTCTACACATGTATTTGCTGAACGGTGAAAGCGCACAGTAATGCACTTTTCTCCCAGCAAATACACTGTTTCTAAGGAAATGGGAACACACTGAGGAGACACTTGTGGGAGCTACTGTGACTAAAACTGAGCTTCCCTACGCACAGAGAAGCAAGAGAAATGCTGATTGCATCAAGCCCAGTTACATACTCTGAATCTGTACTACTGCGCAAATAGGCAAAACAAGTGCGTTCTAAAGCACGTCTCTTTAGGCAAAAAACTCATTTCTGACAAAGTTGCCCAAATGCATCTCAGAAGTGTGCAACTTGTTCCCTGAGTTAGAAAACGTCGAGAAACGGTCGTTTCTGCTATCGCTGGTCTTCTACACATGTATTTGCTGAACGGTGAAAGCGCACAGTAATGCACTTTTCTCCCAGCAAATACACTGTTTCTAAGGAACTGGGAACACACTGAGGAGACACTTGTGGGAGCTACTGTTTCTAAAACTGAGCTTCCCTACGCACAGGGAAGCAAAAGAAATACTGATTTCATCAAGCCCAGTTACATACTCAGAATCTGTACTACTGCGCAAATAGGCAAAACTAGTACGTTCTAAAGCACGTGTCTTTTGGCAAAAAACTCATTTCTGACAAAGTTGCCCAAATGCATCTCAGAAGTGTGTAACTTGTTCCCTGAGTTAGAAAACATCGAGAAACGGTCGTTTCTGCTAGCGCTGTGCTTCTACACATGTATTTGCTGACCGGTGAAAGTCCACAGTAATGCACTTTTCTCCCAGCAAATACACTGTTTCTAAGGAAATGGGAACACACTGAGGAGACACTTGTGGGAGCTACTGTGACTAAAACTAGGCTTCCTTACGCACAGGGAAGCAAGTGAAATGCTGATTTCATCAAGCCCAGTTACATACTCAGAATCTGTACTACTGCGCAAATAGGCACGTCTCTTTAGGCATAAAACTCATTTCTGACAAAGTTGCCGAAATGCACTCAGAAGTGTGCAACTTGTTCCCTGAGTTAGAAAACATCGAGAAACGGTCGTTTCTGCTAGTGCTGTGCTTCTACACATGTATTTGCTGAACGGTGAAAGCGCACAGTAATGCACTTTTCTCCCAGCAAATACACTGTTTCTAAGAAATGGGAACACACTGAGGAGACACTTGTGGGAGCTACTGTGACTAAAACTGAGCTTCCCTACGCACAGGGAAGCAAGAGGAATGCTGATTTCATCAAGCCCAGTTACATACTCTGAATCTGTACTACTGCGCAAATAGCAAAACAAGTTCGTTCTAAAGCACGTCTCTTTAGGCAAAAAACTCATTTCTGACAAAGTTGCCCAAATGCATCTCAGAAGTGTGCAACTTGTTCCCTGAGTTAGAAAATGTCGAGAAACGGTCGTTTCTGCTAGCGCTGTGCTTCTACACATGTATTTGCTGAACGGTGAAAGCGCACAGTAATGCACTTTTCTCCCAGCAAATACACTGTTTCTAAGGAAATGGGAACACACTGAGGAGACACTTGTGGGAGCTACTGTGACTAAAACTGAGCTTCTCTACGCACAGGGAAGCAGGAGAAATGCTGATTTCATCAAGCCCAGTTACATACTCAGAATCTGTACTACTGCGCAAAGAGGCAAAACTAGTGCGTTCTAAAGCACGTCTCTTTAGGCAAAAAACTCATTTCTGACAAAGTTGCCCAAATGCATCTCAGAAGTGTGCAACTTGTTCCCTGAGTTAGAAAACGTCGAGAAACGGTCGTTTCTGCTATCGCTGTGCTTCTACACATGTATTTGCTGAACGGTGAAAGCGCACATTAATGCACTTTTCTCCCAGCAAATACACTGTTTCTAAGGAAATGGGAACACACTGAGGAGACACTTGTGGGAGCTACTGTGACTAAAACTGAGCTTCCCTACGCACAGGGAAGCAAGAGAAATGCTGATTTCATCAAGCCCAGTTACATACTCTGAATCTGTACTACTGCGCAAATAGGCACGTCTCTTTAGGCATAAAATCATTTCTGACAAAGTTGCCCAAATGCATCTCAGAAGTGTGCAACTTGTGCCCTGAGTTAGAAAACGTCGAGAAACGGTCGTTTCTGCTAGCGCTGTGCTTCTACACATGTATTTGCTGAACGGTGAAAGCGCACAGTAATGCACTTTTCTCCCAGCAAATACACTGTTTCTAAGGAAATGGGAACACACTGAGGAGACACTTGTGGGAGCTACTGTGACTAAAACTGAGCTTCCCTACGCACAGAGAAGCAAGAGAAATGCTGATTTCATCAAGCCCAGTTACATACTCTGAATCTGTACTACTGCGCAAATAGGCAAAACAAGTGCGTTCTAAAGCACGTCTCTTTAGGCAAAAAACTCATTTCTGACAAAGTTGCCCAAATGCATCTCAGAAGTGTGCAACTTGTTCCCTGAGTTAGAAAACGTCGAGAAACGATCGTTTCTGCTATAGCTGTGCTTCTACACATGTATTTGCTGAACGGTGAAAGCGCACAGTAATGCACTTTTCTCCCAGCAAATACACTGTTTCTAAGAAAATGGGAACACACTGAGGAGACACTTGTGGGAGCTACTGTGACTAGAACTGAGCTTCCCTACGCACAGGGAAGCAGGAGAAATGCTGATTTCATCAAGCCCAGTTACATACTCAGAATCTGTACTACTGCGCATATAGGCATTTCTCTTTAGGCAAAAAATTCATTTCTGACAAAGTTGCCCAAATGCATCTCAAAAGTGTGCAACTTGTTCCCTGAGTTAGAAAACGTCGAGAAACGGTCGTTTCTGCTATCGCTGGTCTTCTACACATGTATTTGCTGAACGGTGAAAGCGCACAGTAATGCACTTTTCTCCCAGCAAATACACTGTTTCTAAGAAAATGGGAACACACTGAGGAGACACTTGTGGGAGCTACTGTGACTAAAACTGAGCTCCCCTACGCACAGGGAAGCAAGAGAAATGCTGATTTCATCAAGCCCAGTTACATACTCAGAATCTGTACTACTGCGCAAATAGGCACGTCTCTTTAGTCAAAAAACTCATTTCTGACAAAGTTGCCCAAATGCATCTCAGAAGTGTGCAACTTGTTCCCTGAGTTAGAAAATGTCGAGAAACGGTCGTTTCTGCTAGCGCTGTGCTTCTACACATGTATTTGCTGAACGGTGAATGCGCACAGTAATGCACTTTTCTCCCAGCAAATACACTGTTTCTAAGGAACTGGGAACACACTGAGGAGACACTTGTGGGAGCTACTGTTTCTAAAACTGAGCTTCCCTACGCACAGGGAAGCAAAAGAAATACTGATTTCATCAAGCCCAGTTACATACTCAGAATCTGTACTACTGCGCAAATAGGCAAAACTAGTACGTTCTAAAGCACGTGTCTTTTGGCAAAAAACTCATTTCTGACAAAGTTGCCCAAATGCATCTCAGAAGTGTGTAACTTGTTCCCTGAGTTAGAAAACATCGAGAAACGGTCGTTTCTGCTAGCGCTGTGCTTCTACACATGTATTTGCTGACCGGTGAAAGTCCACAGTAATGCACTTTTCTCCCAGCAAATACACTGTTTCTAAGGAAATGGGAACAGACTGAGGAGACACTTGTGGGAGCTACTGTGACTAAAACTAGGCTTCCTTACGCACAGGGAAGCAAGTGAAATGCTGATTTCATGAAGCCCAGTTACATACTCAGAATCTGTACTACTGCGCAAATAGGCACGTCTCTTTAGGCATAAAACTCATTTCTGACAAAGTTGCCGAAATGCACTCAGAAGTGTGCAACTTGTTCCCTGAGTTAGAAAACATCGAGAAACGGTCGTTTCTGCTAGTGCTGTGCTTCTACACATGTATTTGCTGAACGGTGAAAGCGCACAGTAATGCACTTTTCTCCCAGCAAATACACTGTTTCTAAGAAATGGGAACACACTGAGGAGACACTTGTGGGAGCTACTGTGACTAAAACTGAGCTTCCCTACGCACAGGGAAGCAAGAGGAATGCTGATTTCATCAAGCCCAGTTACATACTCTGAATCTGTACTACTGCGCAAATAGCAAAACAAGTTCGTTCTAAAGCACGTCTCTTTAGGCAAAAAACTCATTTCTGACAAAGTTGGCCAAATGCATCTCAGAAGTGTGCAACTTGTTCCCTGAGTTAGAAAATGTCGAGAAACGGTCGTTTCTGCTAGCGCTGTGCTTCTACACATGTATTTGCTGAACGGTGAAAGCGCACAGTAATGCACTTTTCTCCCAGCAAATACACTGTTTCTAAGGAAATGGGAACACACTGAGGAGACACTTGTGGGAGCTACTGTGACTAAAACTGAGCTTCTCTACGCACAGGGAAGCAGGAGAAATGCTGATTTCATCAAGCCCAGTTACATACTCAGAATCTGTACTACTGCGCAAAGAGGCAAAACTAGTGCGTTCTAAAGCACGTCTCTTTAGGCAAAAAACTCATTTCTGACAAAGTTGCCCAAATGCATCTCAGAAGTGTGCAACTTGTTCCCTGAGTTAGAAAACGTCGAGAAACGGTCGTTTCTGCTATCGCTGTGCTTCTACACATGTATTTGCTGAACGGTGAAAGCGCACATTAATGCACTTTTCTCCCAGCAAATACACTGTTTCTAAGGAAATGGGAACACACTGAGGAGACACTTGTGGGAGCTACTGTGACTAAAACTGAGCTTCCCTACGCACAGGGAAGCAAGAGAAATGCTGATTTCATCAAGCCCAGTTACATACTCTGAATCTGTACTACTGCGCAAATAGGCACGTCCCTTTAGGCATAAAATCATTTCTGACAAAGTTGCCCAAATGCATCTCAGAAGTGTGCAACTTGTGCCCTGAGTTAGAAAACGTCGAGAAACGGTCGTTTCTGCTAGCGCTGTGCTTCTACACATGTATTTGCTGAACGGTGAAAGCGCACAGTAATGCACTTTTCTCCCAGCAAATACACTGTTTCTAAGGAAATGGGAACACACTGAGGAGACACTTGTGGGAGCTACTGTGACTAAAACTGAGCTTCCCTACGCACAGAGAAGCAAGAGAAATGCTGATTTCATCAAGCCCAGTTACATACTCTGAATCTGTACTACTGCGCAAATAGGCAAAACAAGTGCGTTCTAAAGCACGTCTCTTTAGGCAAAAAACTCATTTCTGACAAAGTTGCCCAAATGCATCTCAGAAGTGTGCAACTTGTTCCCTGAGTTAGAAAACGTCGAGAAACGATCGTTTCTGCTATAGCTGTGCTTCTACACATGTATTTGCTGAACGGTGAAAGCGCAGAGTAATGCACTTTTCTCCCAGCAAATACACTGTTTCTAAGGAAATGGGAACACACTGAGGAGACACTTGTGTGAGCTACTGTGACTAAAACTGAGCTTCCTTAGGCACAGGGAAGCAAGTGAAATGCTGATTTCATCAAGCCCAGTTACATACTCAGAATCTGTACTACTGCGCAAATAGGCATGTCTCTTTAGGCAAAAAAATCATTTCTGACAAAGTTGCCCAAATGCATCTCAGAAGTGTGTAATTTGTTCCCTGAGTTAGAAAACATCGAGAAACGGTCGTTCCTGCTAGCGCTATGCTTCTACACATGTATTTGCTGAATGGTGAAAGCGCACACTAATGCACTTTTCTCCCAGCAAATACACTGTTTCTAAGGAACTGGGAACACAGTGAGGAGACACTTGTGGGAGATACTGTAACTAAAACTGAGCTTTTCTATGTACTGGGAAGCAAGAGAAATGCTGATTTCATCAAGCCCAGTTACATACTCAGAATCTGTACTGCTGCGCAAAGAAGCAAAACTAGTGCGTTCTAAAGCACGTCTCTTTATGCAAAAAACTCATTTCTGACATAGTTGCCCAAATGCATCTCAGAAGTGTGCAACTGGTTCCCTGAGTTAGAAAACGTCGAGAAACGGTCGTTTCTGCTAGCGCTGTGCTTCTACACTTGTATTTGCTGAAGGGTGAAAGCACACAGTAATGCACTTTTCTCCCAGCAAATACACTGTTTCTAAGGAAATGGGAACACACTGAGGAGACACTTGTGGGAGCTACTGTGACTAAAACTGAACTTCCCTACACACAGGGAGGCAAGAGAAATGCTGATTTCGTCAAGCCCAGTTACATACTCAGAATCTGTACTACTGCCCAAATAGGCATGTCTCTGTAGGCAAAAAACTCATTTCTGACAAGGTTGCCCAAATGCATCTCAGAAGTGTGCAACTTGTTCCCTGAGTTAGAAAACGTCGAGAAACGGTCGTTTCTGCTATCGCTGTGCTTCTACACATGTATTTGCTGAACGTTGAAAGTGCACAGTAATGTACTTTTCTCCCAACAAATACACTGTTTCTCAGGAAATGGGAATACACTGAGGAGACACTTGTGGGAGCTACTGTGACTAAAACTGAGCTTCCCTACGCACACTGAAGAAAGAGAAATGCTGATTTCATCAAGCCCAGTTACATACTCAGAATCTGTACTACTGCGCAAATAGGCAAAACTAGTGCGTTCTAAGGCACGTCTCTTTAGGCAAAAAACTCATTTCTGACAAAGTTGCCCAAATTCATCTCAGAAGTGTGCAACTTCTTCCCTGAGTTAGAAAACGTCGAGAAACAGTCGTTTCTGCTAGTGCTGTGCTTCTACACATGTATTTGCTGAACGGTGAAAGCACACAGTAATGCAATTTTCTCCCAGCAAATACACTGTTTCTAAGGAAATGGGAACACACTGAGGAGACACTTGTGGGAGCTACTGTGACTAAAACTGAACTTCTCTTCGCACAGGGAAGCAAGTGAAATGCTGATTTCATCAAGCCCAGTTACATACTCAGAATCTGTACTACTGTGCAAATAGGCATGTCTCTTTAGGCAAAAAACTCATTTCTGACAAAGTTGCCCAAATGCATCTCAGAAGTGTGCAACTTGTTCCCTGAGTTAGAAAACATCGAGAAACGGTCGTTTCTGCTAGCGCTGTGCTTCTACACATGTATTTGCTGAACGGTGAAAGCGCACAGTAATGCACTTTTCTCCCAGCAAATACACTGTTTCTCAGGAACTGGGAACACACTGAGGAGACACTTGTGGGAGATACTGTAACTAAAACTGAGCTTTTCTATACACAGGGAAGCAAGAGAAATGCTGATTTCATCAAGCCCAGTTACATACTCAGAATCTGTACTACTGCGCAAATAGGCACGTCTCTTTAGGCATAAAACTCATTTCTGACAAAGTTGCCCAAATGCATCTCAGAAGTGTGCAACTTGTTCCCTGAGTTAGAAAACGTCGAGAAACGGTCGTTTCTGCTATTGCTGTGCTTCTACACATGTATTGGCTGAACGGTGAAAGCGCACAGTAATGCAGTTTTCCCCCAGCAAATACACTGTTTCTAAGGAAATGTGAACACACTGAAGAGACACTTGTGGGAGCTACTGTGACTAAAACTGAGCTTCCCTACGCACAGGGAAGCAAGAGAAATACTGATTTCATCAAGCCCAGTTACATACTCAGAATCTGTACTACTGCGCAAATAGGCAAAACAAGTGCGTTCTAAGGCACGTCTCTTTAGGCAAAAAACTCATTTCTGACAATGTTGCCCAAATGCATCTCAGAAGTGTGCAACTTGTTCCCTGAGTTAGAAAATGTCGAGAAACGGTCGTTTCTGCTAGCGCTGTGCTTCTACACATGTATTTGCTGAACGGTGAAAGCGCACAGTATTGCACTTTTCTCCCAGCAAATACACTGTTTCTAAGGAAATGGGAACACACTGAGGAGACACTTGTGGGAGCCACTGTGACTAAAACTGAGCTCCCTAACGCACAGGGAAGCAAGAGAAATGCTGATTTCATCAAGCCCAGTTACATACTCAGAATCTGTACTACTGCGCAAATAGGCAAAACAAGTGCGGTCTAAAGCACGTCTCTTTTGGCAAAAAACTCATTTCTGACAAAGTTGCCCAAATGCATCTCAGAAGTCTGCAACTTGTTCCCTGAGTTAGAAAACGTCGAGAAACGGTCGTTTCTGCTAGCGCTGTGTTCTACACATGTATTTGCTGAACGGTGAAAGTCCAGAGTAATGCACTTTTCTCCCAGCAAATACACTGTTTCTAAGGAAATGGGAACACACTGAGGAGACACTTGTGGGAGCTACTGTGACTAAAACTGAGCTTCCCTACGCACAGGGAAGCAAGAGAAATGCTGATTTCATCAAGCCCAGTTACATACTCAGAATCTGTACTACTGCCCAAATAGGCATGTCTCTGTAGGCAAAAAACTCATTTCTGACAAAGTTGCCCAAATTCATCTCAGAAGTGTGCAACTTGTTCCCTGAGTTAGAAAACGTCGAGAAACGGTCGTTTCTGCTAGCACTGTGCTTCTACACATGTATTTGCTGAACGGTGAAAGTCCACAGTAATGCACTTTTCTCCCAGCAAATACACTGTTTCTAAGGAAATGGGAACACACTGAGGAGACACTTGTGGGAGCCACTGTGACTAAAACTGAGCTTCCCTACGCACAGGGAAGCAAGAGAAATGCTGATTTCATCAAGCCCAGTAACATATTCAGAATCTGTACTACTGCGCAAATAGGCAAAACTAGTGCGTTCAAAGGCACGTCTCTTAAGGCAAAAAACTCATTTCTGACAAAGTTGCCCAAATGCATCTCAAAAGTGTGCAACTTGTACCCTGAGTTCCAAAACATCGAGAAACGGTCATTTCTGCTATCGCTGTGCTTCTACACATGTATTTGCTGAACGGTGAAAGCGCACAGTAATGCACTTTTCTCCCAGCAAATACACTGTTTCTAAGGAAATGGGAACACACTGAGGAGACACTTGTGGGAGCTACTGTGACTAAAACTGAGCTTCCCTAGGCACAGGGAAGCAAGAGAAATGCTGATTTCATCAAGCCCAGTTACATACTCAGAATCTGTACTACTGCACAAATAGGCATGTCTCTTTGGGCAAAACACTCATTTCTGACAAAGTTGCCCAAATGCATCTCAGAAGTGTGCAACTTGTTCCGTGAGTTAGGAAACGTCGAGAAACGGTCGTTTCTGCTAGCGCTGTGGTTCTACACATGTATTTGCTGAACGGTGAAAGCGCACAGTAATGCACCTTTCTCCCAGCAAATACACTGTTTCTAAGGAAATGGGAACACACTGAGGAGACACTTGTGTGAGCTACTGTGACTAAAACTGAGCTTTCCTACGCACAGGGAAGCAAGAGAAATGCTGATTTCATCAAGCCCAGTTACATACTCAGAATCTGTACTACTGCGCAAATAGGCATGTCTCTTGAGGCAAAGAACTCATTTCTGACAAAGTTGCCCAAAGGCATCTCAGAAGTGTGCAACTTCTTCCCTGAGTTAGAAAACGTCGAGAAACGGTCGTTTCTGCTAGCGCTGTGCTTCTACACATGTATGTGCTGAACGGTGAAAGCGCACAGTAATGCACTTTTCTCCCAGCAAATACACTGTTTCTAAGGAAATGGGAACACACTGAGGAGACATTTGTGTGAGCTACTGTGACTAAAACTGAGCTTCTGTACACACAGGGAAGCAAGAGAAATGCTGATTTCATCAAGCCCAGTTACATACTCAGAATCTGTACTACTGGGCAAATAGGCATGTCTCTTAAGGCAAAAAACTCATTTCTGACAAAGTTGCCCAAATGCATCTCGGAAGTGTGCAACTTGTTCCCTGAGTTAGAAAACGTCGAGAAACGGTCGTTTCTGCTAGCGCTGCGCTTCTACACATGTATTTGCTGAACGGTGAAAGCGCACAGTAATGCACTTTTCTCCCAGCAAATACACTGTTTCTAAGGAAATGGGAACACACTGAGGAGACGCTTGTGGGAGATACTGTGACTAAAACTGACCTTCCCTATGCACAGGGAAGCAAAAGAAATGCTGATTTCATCAAGCCCAGATACATACTCAGAACCTGTACTACTGCGCAAAGAGGCAAAACTAGTGAGTACTAAAGCACGTCTCTTTAGGCAAAAAACTCATTTCTGACAAAGTTGCCCAAATGCATCTCAGAATTGTGCAACTTGTTCCCTGAGTTAGAAAACGTCGAGAAACGGTCGTTTATTCTAGCGCTGTGCTTCTACACATGTATTTGCTGAACGGTGAAAGCGCACAGTAATGCACTTTTCTCCCAGCAAATACACTGTTTCTAAAGAAATGGGAATACACTGAGGAGACACTTGTGGGAGCTACTGTGACTAAAATTGAGCTTCCCTACGCACAGGGATGCAAGGGAAATGCTGATTTCATCAAGCCCAGTTACATATTCAGAATCTGTACTACTGCGCAACTAGGCAAAACTAGTGTGTTCTAAGGCACGTCTCTATAGGCAAAAAACTCATTTCTGACAAAGTTGCCCAAATGCATCTCAGAATTGTGCAACTTGTTCCCTGACTTAGAAAACGTCGAGAAACGGTCGTTTATGCTAGCGCTGTGCTTCTACACATGTATTTGCTGAACGGTGAAAGCACACAGTAATGCACTTTTCTCCCAGCAAATACACTGTTTCTAAGGAAATGGGAATACACTGAGGAGACACTTGTGGGAGCTACTGTGACTAAAATTGAGCTTCCCTACGCACAGGGAAGCAAGGGAAATGCTGATTTCATCAAGCCCAGTTACATATTCGGAATCTGTACTACTGCGCAACTAGGCAAAACTAGTGTGTTCTAAGGCACGTCTCTATAGGCAAAAAACTCATTTCTGACAAAGTTGCCCAAATGCATCTCAGATGTGTGCAACTTGTTCCCTGAGTAGGAAACTTCGAGAAACGGTCGTTTCTACTAGTGCTGTGCTTCTAAACATGTATTTGCTGAACGGTGAAAGCGCACAGTAATGCACTTTTCTCCCAGCAAATACACCTTTTCTAAGGAAATGGGAACACACTGAGGAGACACTTATGTGAGCTACTGTGACTAAAACTGAGCTTCTCTACACATAGGGAAGCAAGAGAAATGCTGATTTCATCAAGCCCAGTTACATACTCAGAATCTGTACTACTGCGCAAATAGGCATGTCTCTTAAGGCAAAAAACTCATTTTTGACAAAGTTGCCCAAATGCATCTCAGAAGTGTGCAACCTGTTCCCTGAGTTATAAAACGTAGAGAAACGGTCGTTTCTGCTAGCGCTGCGCTTCTACACATGTATTTGCTGAACGGTGAAAGCGCACAGTAACGCACTTTTCTCCCAGCAAATACACTGTTTGTAAGGAAATGGGAACACACTGAGGAGACACTTGTGGGAGTTACTGTGACTAAAACTGAGCTTCCTTATGCACAGGGAAGCAAGAGAAATGCTGATTTCATCAAGCCCAGTTACATACTCAGAATCTGTACTACTGCGCAAATAGGCAAAACAAGTGCGTTCTAAAGCACGTCTCCTTAGGCAAAAAACTCATTTCTGACAAAGTTGCCCAAATGCATCTCAGAAGTGTGCAACTTGTTCCCTGAGTTAGAAAACGTCGAGAAACGGTCGTTTCTGCTAGCGCTGTGCTTCTACACATGTATTTGCTGAACGGTGAAAGCGCACAGTAATGCACTTTTCTCCCAGCAAATACCCTGTTTCTAAGGGAATGGGAACACACTGAGGAGACACTTGTGGGAGCTACTGTGACTAAAACTGAGCTTCCCTACGCACAGGGAAGCAAGAGAAATGCTGATTTCATCAAGCCCAGTTACATACTCAGAATCTGTACTACTGCACAAAGAGGCAAAACTAGTGCGTTCTAAAGCATGTCTCTTTAGGCAAAAAACTCATTTCTGACAAAGTTGCCCAAATGCATCTCGGAATTGTGCAACTTGTTCCCTGAGTTAGAAAACGTCGAGAAACGGTCGTTTATTCTAGCGCTGTGCTTCTACACATGTATTTGCTGAACGGTGAAAGCGCACAGTAATGCACTTTTCTCCCAGCAAATACACTGTTTCTAAAGAAATGGGAATACACTGAGGAGACACTTGTGGGAGCTACTGTGACTAAAATTGAGCTTCCCTACGCACAGGGATGCAAGGGAAATGCTGATTTCATCAAGCCCAGTTACATATTCAGAATCTGTACTACTGCGCAACTAGGCAAAACTAGTGTGTTCTAAGGCACGTCTCTATAGGCAAAAAACTCATTTCTGACAAAGTTGCCCAAATGCATCTCAGAATTGTGCAACTTGTTCCCTGACTTAGAAAACGTCGAGAAACGGTCGTTTATGCTAGCGCTGTGCTTCTACACATGTATTTGCTGAACGGTGAAAGCACACAGTAATGCACTTTTCTCCCAGCAAATACACTGTTTCTAAGGAAATGGGAATACACTGAGGAGACACTTGTGGGAGCTACTGTGACTAAAATTGAGCTTCCCTACGCACAGGGAAGCAAGGGAAATGCTGATTTCATCAAGCCCAGTTACATATTCGGAATCTGTACTACTGCGCAACTAGGCAAAACTAGTGTGTTCTAAGGCACGTCTCTATAGGCAAAAAACTCATTTCTGACAAAGTTGCCCAAATGCATCTCAGATGTGTGCAACTTGTTCCCTGAGTAGGAAACTTCGAGAAACGGTCGTTTCTACTAGTGCTGTGCTTCTAAACATGTATTTGCTGAACGGTGAAAGCGCACAGTAATGCACTTTTCTTCCAGCAAATACACCTTTTCTAAGGAAATGGGAACACACTGAGGAGACACTTATGTGAGCTACTGTGACTAAAACTGAGCTTCTCTACACATAGGGAAGCAAGAGAAATGCTGATTTCATCAAGCCCAGTTACATACTCAGAATCTGTACTACTGCGCAAATAGGCATGTCTCTTAAGGCAAAAAACTCATTTTTGACAAAGTTGCCCAAATGCATCTCAGAAGTGTGCAACTTGTTCCCTGAGTTATAAAACGTAGAGAAACGGTCGTTTCTGCTAGCGCTGCGCTTCTACACATGTATTTGCTGAACGGTGAAAGCGCACAGTAATGCACTTTTCTCCCAGCAAATACACTGTTTGTAAGGAAATGGGAACACACTGAGGAGACACTTGTGGGAGTTACTGTGACTAAAACTGAGCTTCCTTATGCACAGGGAAGCAAGAGAAATGCTGATTTCATCAAGCCCAGTTACATACTCAGAATCTGTACTACTTCGCAAACAGGCATGTCTCTTTGGGCAAAAAACTCATTTCTGACAAAGTTGCCCAAATGCATCTCAGACGTGTGTAACTTGTTCCCTGAGTTAGGAAACGTCGAGAAACGGTCGTTTCTGCTAGCACTGTGCTTCTACATATGTATTTGCTGAACGGTGAAAGCACACAGTAATGCACTTTTCTCCCAGCAAATACACCGTTTCTAAGGAAATGGGAACACACTGAGGAGACACTTGTGTGAGCTACTGTGACTAAAACTGAGCTTCTGTACACACAGGGAAGCAAGAGAAATGCTGATTTCATCAAGCCCAGTTACATACTCAGAATCTGTACTACTGGGCAAATAGGCATGTCTCTTAAGGCAAAAAACTCATTTCTGACAAAGTTGCCCAAATGCATCTCAGAAGTGTGCAACTTGTTCCCTGAGTTAGAAAACGTCGAGAAACGGTCGTTTCTGCTAGCGCTGCGCTTCTACACATGTATTTGCTGAACGGTGAAAGCGCACAGTAATGCACTTTTCTCCCAGCAAATACACTGTTTCTAAGGAAATGGGAACACACTGAGGAGACACTTGTGGGAGATACTGTGACTAAAACTGACCTTCCCTATGCACAGGGAAGCAAGAGAAATGCTGATTTCATCAAGCCCAGATACATACTCAGAACCTGTACTACTGCGCAAAGAGGCAAAACTAGTGAGTACTAAAGCACGTCTCTTTAGGCAAAAAACTCATTTCTGACAAAGTTGCCTAAATGCATCTCAGAATTGTGCAACTTGTTCCCTGAGTTAGAAAACGTCGAGAAACGGTCGTTTATGCTAGCGCTGTGCTTCTACACATGTATTTGCTGAACGGTGAAAGCGCACAGTAATGCACTTTTCTCCCAGCAAATACACTGTTTCTAAAGAAATGGGAATACACTGAGGAGACACTTGTGGGAGCTACTGTGACTAAAATTGAGCTTCCCTACGCACAGGGATGCAAGGGAAATGCTGATTTCATCAAGCCCAGTTACATATTCAGAATCTGTACTACTGCGCAACTAGGCAAAACTAGTGTGTTCTAAGGCACGTCTCTATAGGCAAAAAACTCATTTCTGACAAACTTGCCCAAATGCATCTCAGATGTGTGCAACTTGTTCCCTGAGTAGGAAACTTCGAGAAACGGTCGTTTCTGATAGCGATGTGCTTCTACACATGTATGGGCTGAACGGTGAAAGCGCACAGTAATGCACTTTTCTCCCAGCAAAAACACTGTTTCTACGGAAATGTGAACACACTGAGGAGACACTTGTGGGAGATACTGTGACTAAAACTGAGCTTCCCTACGCACAGGGAAGCAAGAGAAATACTGATTTCATCAAGCCCAGTTACATACCCAGAATCTGTACTACTGCGCAAATAGGCAAAACAAGTGCGTTCTAAGGCACGTCTCTTTAGGCAAAAAACTCATTTCTGACAAAGTTGCCCTAATGCATCTCAGAAGTGGGCAACTTGTTCCCTGAGTTAGAAAACGTCGAGAAACGGTCGTTTCTGCTAGCGCTGTGCTTCTACACATGTATTTGCTGAACGGTGAAAGCACACAGTAATGCACTTTTCTCCCAGCAAATACACTGTTTCTAAGGAAATGGGAACACACTGAGGAGACACTTGTGGGAGTTACTGTGATTAAACTGAGCTTCCTTACGCACAGGGAAGCAAGAGAAATGCTGATTTCATCAAGCCCAGTTACATACTCAGAATCTGTACTACTGCGCAAATAGGCAAAACAAGTGCGTTCTAAAGCACGTCTCTTTAGGCAAAAAACTCATTTCTGACAAAGTTGCCCAAATGCCTCTCAGAAGTGTGCAACTTGTTCCCTGAGTTAGAAAATGTCGAGAAACGGTCGTTTCTTCCAGCGCTGTGCTTCTACATATGTATTGGCTGAACGTTGAAAGCGCACAGTAATGCACTTTTCTCCCAGCAAATATACTGTTTCTAAGGAAATGAGAATACACTGAGGAGACACTTGTGGGAGATACTGTGACTAAAACTGAGCTTCCCTACGCACAGGATAGCAAGAGAAATGCTGAATTCATCAAGCCCAGTTACATACTCAGAATCTGTACTACTGCGCAGAGAGGCAAAACTAGTGCGTTCTAAGGCACGTCTCTTTAGGCAAAAAACTCATTTCTGACAAAGTTGCCCAAATGTACCTCAGAACTGTGCATCTTGTTCCCTGAGTTAGAAAACGTCGAGAAACTGTCGTTTCTGCTAGCGCTGTGCTTCTACACATGTATTTGCTGAACGGTGAATGCGCACAGTAATGCACTTTTTTCCCAGCAAATACACTTTTTCTAAGGAAATGGGAACACACTGAGGAGACACTTGTGGGAGTTACTGTGACTAAAACTGAGCTTCCTTATGCACAGGGAAGCAAGAGAAATGCTGATTTCATCAAGCCCCGTTACATACTCAGAATCTGTACTACTGCGCAAATAGGCAAAACAAGTGCGTTCTAAAGCACGTCTCTTTAGGAAAATAACTCATTTCTGACAAAGTTGCCCAAATGCATCTCAGAAGTGTGCAACTTGTTCCCTGAGTTAGAAAACGTCGAGAAACGGTCGTTTCTGCTAGCGCTGTGCTTCTACACATGTATTTGCTGAACGATGAAAGCGCACAGTAATGCACTTTTCTCCCAGGAAATACCCTGTTTCTAAGGAAATGGGAACACACTGAGGAGACACTTGTGGGAGCTACTGTGACTAAAACTGAGCTTCCCTACGCACAGGGAAGCAAGAGAAACGCTGATTTCATCAAGCCCAGTTACATACTCAGAATCTGTACTACTGCGCAAATAGGCAAAACAAGTGCATTCTAAGGCACGTCTCTTTAGGCAAAAAACTCATTTCTGACAAAGTTGCCCAAATGCATCTCAGACGTGTGCAACTTGTTCCCTGAGTTAGAAAACGTCGAGTAATGGTCGTTTCAGCTAGCGCTGTGCTTCTACACATGTATTTGCTGAACGGTGAAAGCGCACAGTAATGCACTTTTCTCCCAGCAAATACACTGTTTCTAAGGAAATGGGAACACACTGAGGAGACACTTGTGGGAGCTACTGTGACTAAAACTGAGCTTCCCTACGCACAGGGAAGCAAGAGAAATGCTGATTTCATCAAGCCCAGTTACATACTCAGACTCTGTACTACTGCGCAAATAGGCACGTCTCTTTAGGCATAAAACTCATTTCTGACAACGTTGCCCAAATGCCTCTCAGAAGTGTGCAACTTGTTCCCTGAGTTAGAAAATGTCGAGAAACGGTCGTTTCTTCCAGCGCTGTGCTTCTACATATGTATTGGCTGAACGTTGAAAGCGCACAGTAATGCACTTTTCTCCCAGCAATTACACTGTTTCTAAGGAAATGAGAATACACTGAGGAGACACTTGTGGGAGATACTGTGACTAACACTGAACCTCCCTACGCACAGGGAAGCAAGAGAAATGCTGAATTCATCAACCCCAGTTACATACTCAGAATCTGTACTACTGCGCAAAGAGGCAAAACTAGTGCGTTCTAAGGCACGTCTCATTAGGCAAAAAACTCATTTCTGACAAAGTTGCCCAAATGTACCTCAGAAGTGTGCATCTTGTTCCCTGAGTTAGAAAACGTCGAGAAACTGTCGTTTCTGCTAGCGCTGTGCTTCTACACATGTATTTGCTGAACGGTGAATGCGCACAGTAATGCACTCTTTTCCCAGCAAATACACTGTTTCTAAGGAAATGGGAACACACTGAGGAGACACTTGTGGGAGTTACTGTGACTAAAACTGAGCTTCCTTATGCACAGGGAAGCAGGAGAAATGCTGATTTCATCAAGCCCCGTTACATACTCAGAATCTGTACTACTGCGCAAATAGGCAAAACAAGTGCGTTCTAAAGCACGTCTCTTTAGGCAAATAACTCATTTCTGACAAAGTTGCCCAAATGCATCTCAGAAGTGTGCAACTTGTTCCCTGAGTTAGAAAACGTCGAGAAACGGTCGTTTCTGCTAGCGCTGTGCTTCTACACATGTATTTGCTGAACGGTGAAAGCGCACAGTAATGCACTTTTCTCCCAGCAAATACCCTGTTTCTAAGGAAATGGGAACACACTGAGGAGACACTTGTGGGAGCTACTGTGACTAAAACTGAGCTTCCCTACGCACCGGGAAGCAAGAGAAATGCTGATTTCATCAAGCCCAGTTACATACTCAGAATCTGTACTACTGCGCAAATAGGCACGTCTCTTTAGGCAAAAAACTCATTTCTGACAAAGTTGCCCAAATGCATCTCAGACGTGTGTAACTTGTTCCCTGAGTTAGCAAACGTCGAGAAATGGTCATTTCAGCTAGCGCTGTGCTCCTACACATTTATTTGCTGAACGGTGAAAGCGCACAATAATGCACTTTTCTCCCAGCAAATACACTGTTTCTAAGGAAATGGGAACACACTGAGGAGACTCTTGTGGGAGCTACTGTGACTAAAACAGAGCTTCCCTACACACAGGGAAGCAAGAGGAATGCTGATTTCATCAAGCCCAGTTACATACTCAGAATCTGTACTACTGCGCAAATAGGCATGTCTCTTAAGGCAAAAAACTCATTTCTGACAAAGTTGCCCAAATGAATCTCAGACGTGTGCAACTTCTTCCCTGAATTAGAAAACGTCGAGAAACGGTCGTTTATGCTAGCGCTGTGCTTCTACACATGTATTTGCTGAACGGTGAAAGCACACAGTAATGCACTTTTCTCCCAGCAAATACACTGTTTCTAAGGAAATGGGAACACACTGAGAAGAAACTTGTGGGAGCTACTGTGACTAAAACTCAGCTTCCCTACGCACAGGGAAGCAAGAGAAATGCTGATTTCATCAAGCCCAGTTACATACTCAGAATCTGTACTACTGCGCAAAGAGGCAAAACAAGTGCGTTCTAAGGCACGTCTCTTTAGGCAAAAAACTCATTTCTGACAAAGTTGCCCAAATGCATCTCAGAAGTGTGCAACTTGTTCCCTGAGTTAGAAAACGTCGAGAAACGGTTGTTTCTGCTAGCGCTGTGCTTCTACACATGTATTTGCTGAAAGGTGAATGCGCACAGTAATGCACTTTTCTCCCAGCAAATACACTGTTTCTAAGGAAATGGGAACACACTGAGGAGACACTTGTGGGAGCTACTGTGACTAAAACTGAGCTTCCCTACGCACAGGGAAGCAAGAGAAATGCTGATTTCATCAAGCCCAGTTACATACTCAGAATCTGTACTACTGCGCAAATAGGCACGTCTCTTTAGGCATAAAGCTCATTTCTGACAAAGTTGCCCAAATGCATCTCAGAAGTGTGCAACTTGTTCCCTGAGTTAGAAAACGTCGAGAAACGGTCGTTTCTGCTAGCGCTGTGCTTCTACACATGTATTTGCTGAACGGTGAAAGCGCACAGTAATGCACTTTTCTCCCAGCAAATACACTGTTTCTAAGAAAATGGGAACACACTGAGGAGACACTTGTGGCAGCTACTGTGAATAAAACTGAGCTTCCCTACGCAGAGGGAAGCAAGAGAAATACTGATTTCATCAACCCCAGTTACATACACAGAATCTGTGCTACTGCCCAAATAGGCAAAACAAGTGCGTTCTAAAGGACGTCTCTTTAGGCAAAAAACTCATTTCTGACAAAGTTGCCCAAATGCATTTCAGAAGTGTGCAACTTCTTCCCTGAATTAGAAAACGTCGAGAAACGGTCGTTTCTGCTAGCGCTGTGCTTCTACACATGTATTTGCTGAACGGTGAAAGCACACAGTAATGCACTTTTCTCCCAGCAAATACACTGTTTTAAAGGAAATGGGAACACACTGAGGAGACACTTGTGGGAGCTACTGTGACTAAAACTGAGCTTCCCTACGCACAGGGAAGCAAGACAAATGCTGATTTCATCAAGCCCAGTTACATACTCAGAATCTGTACTACTGCGCAAATAGGCACGTGTCTTTAGGCATAAAACTCATTTCTGACAAAGTTGCCCAAATGCATCTCAGAAGTGTGCAACTTGTTCCCTGAGTTAGAAAACGTCGAGAAACGGTCGTTTCTGCTAGCGCTGTGCTTCTACACATGTATTTGCTGAATGGTGAAAGCGCACAGTAATGCACTTTTCTCCCAGCAAATACACTGTTTCTAAGGAAATGGGAACACACTGAGGAGACACTTGTGGCAGCTACTGTGACTAAAACTGAGCTTCCCTACGCAGAGGGAAGCAAGAGAAATACTGATTTCATCAACCCCAGTTACATACACAGAATCTGTACTACTGCCCAAATAGGCAAAACAAGTGTGTTCTAAAGCACGTATCTTTAGGCAAAAAACTCATTTCTGACAAAGTTGCCCAAATGCATCTCAGAAGTGTGCAACTTGTTCCCTGAGTTAGAAACGTCGAGAAACGGTCGTTTCTGCTAGCACTGTGCTTCTACACATGTATTTGCTGAACGGTGAATGCACACACTAATGCAATTTTCTCCCAGCAAATACACTGTTTCTAAGGAAATGGGAACACACTGAGGAGACACTTGTGGGAGCTACTGTGACTAAAACTGAGCTTCCCTACGCACAGGGAAGCAAGAGAAATGCTGATTTCATCAAGCCCAGTTACATACTCAGAATCTGTACTACTGCGCAAATAGGCACGTCTCTTTAGGCATAAAACTCATTTCTGACAACGTTGCCCAAGTGCATCTCAGAAGTGTGCAACTTGTTCCCTGAGTTAGAAAATGTCGAGAAACGGTGGTTGCTGCCAGCGCTGTGCTTCTACATATGTATTGGCTGAACGTTGAAAGCGCATAGTAATGCACTTTTCTCCCAGCAAATACACTGTTTCTAAGGAAATGGGAGTACACTGAGGAGACACTTGTGGGAGCTACTGTGACGAAAACTGAGCTTCCCTACGCACAGGGAAGCAAGAGGAATGCTGATTTCATGAAGCCCAGTTACATACTCAGAATCTGTACTACTGCGCAAATAGGCATGTCTCTTGAGGCAAAAAACTCATTTCTGACAAAGTTGCCCAAATGCATTTCAGAAGTGGGCAACTTCTTCCCTGAATTAGAAAACGTCGAGAAACGGTCGTTTCTGCTAGCGCTGTGCTTCTACACATGTATTTGATGAACAGTGAAAGCACACAGTAATGCACTTTTCTCCCAGCAAATACACTGTTTTAAAGGAAATGGGAACACACTGAGGAGACACTTGTGGGAGCTACTGTGACTAAAACTGAGCTTCCCTACGCACAGGGAAGCAAGAGAAATGCTGATTTCATCAAGCCCAGTTACATACTCAGAATCTGTACTACTGCGCAAATAGGCATGTCTCGTTAGGCATAAAACTCATTTCTGACAAAGTTGCCCAAATGCATCTCAGAAGTGTGCAACTTGTTCCCTGAGTTAGAAAACGTCGAGAAACGGTCGTTTCTGCTAGCGCTGTGCTTCTACACATGTATTTGCTGAATGGTGAAAGCGCACAGTAATGCACTTTTCTCCCAGCAAATACACTGTTTCTAAGGAAATGGGAACACACTGAGGAGACACTTGTGGCAGCTACTGTGACTAAAACTGAGCTTCCCTACGCAGAGGGAAGCAAGAGAAATACTGATTTCATCAACTCCAGTTACATACACAGAATCTGTACTACTGCCCAAATAGGCAAAACAAGTGTGTTCTAAAGCACGTCTCTTTAGGCAAAGAACTCATTTCTGACAAAGTTGCCCAAATGCATCTCAGAAGTGTGCAACTTGTTCCCTGAGTTAGAAAACGTCGAGAAACGGTCGTTTCTGCTAGCGCTGTGCTTCTACACATGTATTTGCTGAACGGTGAATGCACACAGTAATGCAATTTTCTCCCAGCAAATACCCTGTTTCTAAGGAAATGGGAACACACTGAGGAGACACTTGTGGGAGCTACTGTGACTAAAACTGAGCTTCCCTACGCACAGGGAAGCAAGAGGAATGCTGATTTCATCAAGCCCAGTTACATACTCAGAATCTGTACTACTGCGCAAGTAGTCATGTCTCTTAAGGCAAAAAACTCATTTCTGACAAAGTTGCCCAAATGCATTTCAGAAGTGTGCAACTTCTTCCCTGAATTGGAACACGTCGAGAAACGGTCGTCTTTGCTAGCGCTGTGCTTCTACACATGTATTTGCTGAACGGTGAAAGCACACAGTAATGCACTTTTCTCCCAGCAAATACACTGTTTCAAAGGCAATGGGAACACACTGAGGAGACACTTGTGGGAGCTACTGTGACTAAAACTGAGCTTCCCTACGCACAGGGAAGCAAGAGAAATGCTGATTTCATCAAGCCCAGTTACATACTCAGAATCTGTACTACTGCGCAAATAGGCACGTCTCTTTAGGCATAAAACTCATTTCTGACAAGGGTGCCCAAATGCATCTCAGAAGTGTTAAACTTGTTCCCTGAGTTAGAAAACATCGAGAAACGGTCGTTTCTGCTAGCGCTGTGCTTCTACACATGTATTTGCTGAACGGTGGATGCACACAGTAATGCACTTTTCTACCAGCAAATACACTGTTTCTAAGGAAATGGGAACACACTGAGGAGACACTTGTGGGAGCTACTGTGACTAAAACTGAGCTTCCCTACGCACAGGGAAGCAAGAGAAATGCTGATTTCATCAAGCCCAGTTACATACTCAGAATCTGTATTACTGCGCAAATAGGCATGTCTCTTTAGGCAAAAAACTCATTTCTGACAAAGTTGCCCAAATGCATCTCAGACGTGTGTAACTTGTTCCCTGAGTTAGAAAACGTCGAGAAACGGTCATTTCTGCTAGCGCTGTGCTTCTACACATTTATTTGCTGAACGGTGAAAGCGCACAGTAATGCACTTTTCTCCCAGCAAATACAGTTTCAAAGGCAATGGGAACACACTGAGGAGACACTTGTGGGAGCTACTGTGACTAAAACTGAGCTTCCCTACGCACAGGGAAGCAAGAGAAATGCTGATTTCATCAAGCCCAGTTACATACTCAGAATCTGTACTACTGCGCAAATAGGCACGTCTCTTTAGGCATAAAACTCATTTCTGACAAGGGTGCCCAAATGCATCTCAGAAGTGTTAAACTTGTTCCCTGAGTTAGAAAACATCGAGAAACGGTCGTTTCTGCTAGCGCTGTGCTTCTACACATGTATTTGCTGAACGGTGGATGCACACAGTAATGCACTTTTCTACCAGCAAATACACTGTTTCTAAGGAAATGGGAACACACTGAGGAGACACTTGTGGGAGCTACTGTGACTAAAACTGAGCTTCCCTACGCACAGGGAAGCAAGAGAAATGCTGATTTCATCAAGCCCAGTTACATACTCAGAATCTGTACTACTGCGCAAATAGGCACGTCTCTTTAGGCATAAAACTCATTTCTGACAAAGTTGCCCAAATGCATCTCAGAAGTGTGCAACTTGTTCCCTGAGTTAGAAAACGTCGAGAAACTGTCGTTTCTACTAGCGCTGTGCTTCTACACATGTATTTGCTGAAAGGTGAAAGCGCACAGTAATGCACTTTTCTCCCAGCAAATACACTGTTTCTAAGGAAATGGGAACACACTGAGGAGACACTTGTGGCAGCTACTGCGACTAAAACTGAGCTTCCCTACGCACAGGGAAGCAAGAGTAATGCTGATTTCATGAAGCCCAGTTACATACTCAGAATCTGTACTACTGCGCATATAGGCATGTCTCTTAAGGCAAAAACCTCATTTCTGACAAAGTTGCCCAAATGCATTTCAGAAGTGTGCAACTTCTTCCCTGAATTAGAAAACGTCGAGAAACGGTCGTTTCTGCTAGCGCAGTGCTTCTACACATGTATTTTCTGAACGGTGAAAGCACACAGTAATGCACTATTCTCCCAGCAAATACACTGTTTCAAAGGACATGGGAACACACTGAGGAGACAATTGTGGGAGCTACTGTGACTAAAACTGAGCTTCCCTACACGCAGGGAAGCAAGAGAAATGCTGATTTCATCAAGCCCAGTTACATACTCAGAATCTGTACTACTGCGCAAATAGGCAAATCTAGTGCGTTCTAAAGCACGTCTCTTTAGTCAAAAAACTCATTTCTGACAAAGTTGCCCAAATGCATCTCAGAAGTGTGCAACTTGTTCCCTGAGTTAGAAAACGTCGAGAAACGGTCGTTTCTGCTAGCGCTGTGCTTCTACACATGTATTTGCTGAACGGTGAAAGCGCACAGTAATGCACTTTTCTCCCAGCAAATACCCTGTTTCTAAGGAAATGGGAACACACTGAGGAGACACTTGTGGGAGCTACTGTGACTAAAACTGAGCTTCCCTACACACAGGGAAGCAAGAGAAATGCTGATTTCATCAAGCCCAGTTACATACTCAGAATCTGTACTACTGTGCAAAGAGGCATGTCTCTTTAGGCAAAAAACTCATTTCTGACAAAGTTGCCCAAATGCATCTCAGACGTGTGTAACTTGTTCCCTGAGTTAGAAAACGTCGAGAAACGGTCATGTGTGCTAGCGCTGTGCTTCTACACATGTATTTGCTGAACGGTGAAAGAGCACAGTAATGCACTTTTCTCCCAGCAAATACACTGTTTCTAAGGAAATGGGAACACACTGAGGAGACACTTGTGGGAGCTACTGTGACTAAAACTGAGCTTCCTTATGCACAGGGAAGCAAGTGAAATGCTGATTTCATCAAGCCCAGTTACATACTCAGAATCTGTACTACTGCGCAAATAGGCACGTCTCTTTAGGCATAAAACTCATTTCTGACAAAGTTGCCCAAATGCATCTCAGAAGTGTGCAACTTGTTCCCTGAGTTAGAAAACGTCGAGAAACTGTCGTTTCTACTAGCGCTGTGCTTCTACACATGTATTTGCTGAAAGGTGAAAGCGCACAGTAATGCACTTTTCTCCCAGCAAATACACTGTTTCTAAGGAAATGGGAACACACTGAGGAGACACTTGTGGCAGCTACTGCGACTAAAACTGAGCTTCCCTACGCACAGGGAAGCAAGAGGAATGCTGATTTCATCAAGCCCAGTTACATACTCAGAATCTGTACTACTGCGCAAATAGGCATGTCTCTTAAGGCAAAAATCTCATTTCTGACAAAGTTGCCCAAATGCATTTCAGAAGTGTGCAACTTCTTCCCTGAATTAGAAAACGTCGAGAAACGGTCGTTTCTGCTAGCGCTGTGGTTCTACACATTTATTTGCTGAACGGTGAAAGCGGACAGTACTGCACATTTATCCCAGCAAATACACTGTTTCTAAGGAAATGGGAACACACTGAGGAGACACTTGTGGGAGCTACTGTGACTAAAACTGAGCTTCCCTACGCACAGGGAAGTAAGAGAAATGCAGATTTCATCAAGCCCAGTTACATACTCAGAATCTGTACTACTGCGCAAATAGGCATGTCTCTTCAGGCCAAAAAACTCATTTCTGACAAAGTTGCCCAAATGCATCTCAGAAGTGTGCAACTTGTTCCCTGAGTTAGAAAATGTCGAGAAACGGTCGTTTCTGCCAGCGCTGTGCTTCTACATATGTATTGGCTGAATGTTGAAAGCGCACAGTAATGCACTTTTCTCCCAGCAAATACACTGTTTCTAAGGAAATGGGAATACACTGAGGAGACACTTGTGGGAGCTACTGTGACTAAAACTGAGCTTCCCTACGCACAGGGAAGCAAGAGGAATGCTGATTTCATCAAGCCCAGTTACATACACAGAATCTGTACTACTGCGCAAATAGGCAAATCTAGTGTGTTCTAAGGCACGTCTGTTTAGTCAAAAAACTCATTTCTGACAAAGTTGCCCAAATGCATCTCAGAAGTATGCAACTTGTTTTCTGAGTTAGAAAACGTCGAGAACCGGTCGTTTCTACTAGCGCTGTGCTTCTACACATGTATTTGCTGAAAGGTGAAAGCGCACAGTAACGCACTTTTCTCCCAGCAAATACACTGTTTCTAAGGAAATGGGAACACACTGAGGAGACACTTGTGGCAGCTACTGTGACTAAAACTGAGCTTCCCTACGCAGAGGGAAGCAGGAGAAATACTGATTTCATCAACCCCAGTTACATACACAGAATCTGTACTACTGCCCAAATAGGCAAAACAATGTGTTCTAAAGCTCGTCTCTTTAGGCAAAAAACTCATTTCTGACAAAGTTGCCCAAATGCATCTCAGAAGTGAGCAACTTGTTCCCTGAGTTAGAAAACGTCGAGAAACGGTCGTTTCTCCTAGCGCTGTGCTTCTATACATGTATTTGATGAACGGTGAAAGCACACAGTAATGCACTTTTCTCCCAGCAAATACACTGTTTCAAAGGAAATGGGAACACACTGAGGAGACACTTGTGGGAGCTACTGTGACTAAAACTGAGCTTCCCTACGCACAGGGAAGCAAGAGAAATGCTGATTTCATCAAGACCAGTTACATACTCAGAATCTGTACTACTGCGCAAATAGGCACGTCTCTTTAGTCAAAAAACTCATTTCTGACAAAGTTGCCCAAATGCATCTCAGAAGTGTGCAACTTGTTCCCTGAGTTAGAAAACGTCGAGAAACGGTCGTTTCTCCTAGCGCTGTGCTTCTACACATTTATTTGTTGAACGGTGAAAGCGGACAGTAATGCACTTTATTCCCAGCAAATACACTGTTTCTAAGGAAATGTGAACACACTGAGGAGACACTTGTGGGAGCTACTGTGACTAAAACTGAGCTTCCCTACGCACAGGGAAGCAAGAGGAATGCTGATTTCATCAAGCCCAGTTACATACTCAGAATGTGTACTACTGCGCAAGTAGTCATGTCTCTTAAGGCAAAAAACTCATTTCTGACAAAGTTGCCCAAATGCATTTCAGAAGTGTGCAACTTTTTCCCTGAATTGGAACACGTCGAGAAACGGTCGTCTTTGCTAGCGCTGTGCTTCTACACATGTATTTGCTGAACGGTGAAAGCACACAGTAATGCACTTTTCTCCCAGCAAATACACTGTTTCAAAGGCAATGGGAACACACTGAGGAGACACTTGTGGGAGCTACTGTGACTAAAACTGAGCTTCCTTATGCACAGGGAAGCAAGAGAAATGCTGATTTCATCAAGCCCAGTTACATACTCAGAATCTGTACTACTGCGCAAATAGGCAAAACAAGTGCGTTCTAAAGCACGTCTCTTTAGGCAAAAAACTCATTTCTGACAAAGTTGCCCAAATGCATCTCAGAAGTGTGCAGCTTGTTCCCTGTGTTAGAAAACGTCGAGAAACGGTCGTTTCTGCTAGCGCTGTGCTTCTACACATGTATTTGCTGAACGGTGAAAGCGCACAGTAATGCACTTTTCTCCCAGCAAATACCCTGTTTCTAAGGAAATGGGAACACACTGAGGAGACACTTGTGGGAGCTACTGTGACTAAAACTGAGCTTCCCTACGCACAGGGAAGCAAGAGAAATGCTGATTTCATCAAGCCCAGTTACATACTCAGAATCTGTACTACTGCGCAAATAGGCATGTCTCTTTAGGCAAAAAACTCATTTCTGACAAAGTTGCCCAAATGCATCTCACACGTGTGTAACTTGTTCCCTGAGTTAGAAAACGTCGAGAAACGGTCATTTCTGCTAGCGCTGTGCTTCTACACATGTATTTGCTGAACGGTGAAAGCGCACAGTAATGCACTTTTCTCCCAGCAAATACACTGTTTCTAAGGAAATGGGAACACACTGAGGAGACACTTGTGGCAGCTACTGTGACTAAAACTGAGCTTCCCTACGCACAGGGAAGCAAGAGAAATGCTGATTTCATCAAGCCCAGTTACATACTCAGAATCTGTACTACTGCGCAAATAGGCATGTCTCTTAAGGCAAAAAACTCATTTCTGACAAAGTTGCCCAAATGCATCTCAGAAGTGTGCAACTTGTTCCCTTAGTTTGAAAACGTCGAGAAACGGTCGTTTCTGCTAGCGCTGTGCTTCTACACATGTATTTGCTGAACGGTGAAAGCGCACAGTAATGCACTTTTCTCCCAGCAAATACACTGTTTCAAAGGAAATGGGAACACACTGAGGAGACACTTGTGGGAGCTACTGTGACTAAAACTGAGCTTCCCTACGCACAGGGAAGCAAGTGAAATGCTGATTTCATCAAGCCCAGTTTCATACTCAGAATCTGTAGTACTGCGCAAATAGCAAATCTAGTGCGTTCTAAGGCACGTCTCTTTAGTCAAAAAACTCATTTCTGACAAAGTTGCCCAAATGCATCTCAGAAGTGTGCAACTTGTTCCCTGAGTTAGAAAACGTCGAGAAACGGTCGTTTCTGCTAGCGCTGTGCTTCTACACATGTATTTGCTGAACGGTGAAAGCGCACGGTAATGCACTTTTCTCCCAGCAAATACACTGTTTCAAAGGCAATGGGAACACACTGAGGAGACACTTGTGGGAGCTACTGTGACTAAAACTGAGCTTCCCTACGCACAGGGAAGCAAGAGAAATGCTGATTTCATCAAGCCCAGTTACATACTCAGAATCTGTACTACTGCGCAAATAGGCACGTCTCTTTAGGCATAAAACTCATTTCTGACAAGGGTGCCCAAATGCATCTCAGAAGTGTTAAACTTGTTCCCTGAGTTAGAAAACATCGAGAAACGGTCGTTTCTGCTAGCGCTGTGCTTCTACACATGTATTTGCTGAACGGTGGATGCACACAGTAATGCACTTTTCTACCAGCAAATACACTGTTTCTAAGGAAATGGGAACACACTGAGGAGACACTTGTGGGAGCTACTGTGACTAAAACTGAGCTTCCCTACGCACAGGGAAGCAAGAGAAATGCTGATTTCATCAAGCCCAGTTACATACTCAGAATCTGTATTACTGCGCAAATAGGCATGTCTCTTTAGGCAAAAAACTCATTTCTGACAAAGTTGCCCAAATGCATCTCAGACGTGTGTAACTTGTTCCCTGAGTTAGAAAACGTCGAGAAACGGTCATTTCTGCTAGCGCTGTGCTTCTACACATTTATTTGCTGAACGGTGAAAGCGCACAGTAATGCACTTTTCTCCCAGCAAATACAGTTTCAAAGGCAATGGGAACACACTGAGGAGACACTTGTGGGAGCTACTGTGACTAAAACTGAGCTTCCCTACGCACAGGGAAGCAAGAGAAATGCTGATTTCATCAAGCCCAGTTACATACTCAGAATCTGTACTACTGCGCAAATAGGCACGTCTCTTTAGGCATAAAACTCATTTCTGACAAGGGTGCCCAAATGCATCTCAGAAGTGTTAAACTTGTTCCCTGAGTTAGAAAACATCGAGAAACGGTCGTTTCTGCTAGCGCTGTGCTTCTACACATGTATTTGCTGAACGGTGGATGCACACAGTAATGCACTTTTCTACCAGCAAATACACTGTTTCTAAGGAAATGGGAACACACTGAGGAGACACTTGTGGGAGCTACTGTGACTAAAACTGAGCTTCCCTACGCACAGGGAAGCAAGAGAAATGCTGATTTCATCAAGCCCAGTTACATACTCAGAATCTGTACTACTGCGCAAATAGGCACGTCTCTTTAGGCATAAAACTCATTTCTGACAAAGTTGCCCAAATGCATCTCAGAAGTGTGCAACTTGTTCCCTGAGTTAGAAAACGTCGAGAAACTGTCGTTTCTACTAGCGCTGTGCTTCTACACATGTATTTGCTGAAAGGTGAAAGCGCACAGTAATGCACTTTTCTCCCAGCAAATACACTGTTTCTAAGGAAATGGGAACACACTGAGGAGACACTTGTGGCAGCTACTGCGACTAAAACTGAGCTTCCCTACGCACAGGGAAGCAAGAGTAATGCTGATTTCATGAAGCCCAGTTACATACTCAGAATCTGTACTACTGCGCATATAGGCATGTCTCTTAAGGCAAAAACCTCATTTCTGACAAAGTTGCCCAAATGCATTTCAGAAGTGTGCAACTTCTTCCCTGAATTAGAAAACGTCGAGAAACGGTCGTTTCTGCTAGCGCAGTGCTTCTACACATGTATTTTCTGAACGGTGAAAGCACACAGTAATGCACTATTCTCCCAGCAAATACACTGTTTCAAAGGACATGGGAACACACTGAGGAGACAATTGTGGGAGCTACTGTGACTAAAACTGAGCTTCCCTACACGCAGGGAAGCAAGAGAAATGCTGATTTCATCAAGCCCAGTTACATACTCAGAATCTGTACTACTGCGCAAATAGGCAAATCTAGTGCGTTCTAAAGCACGTCTCTTTAGTCAAAAAACTCATTTCTGACAAAGTTGCCCAAATGCATCTCAGAAGTGTGCAACTTGTTCCCTGAGTTAGAAAACGTCGAGAAACGGTCGTTTCTGCTAGCGCTGTGCTTCTACACATGTATTTGCTGAACGGTGAAAGCGCACAGTAATGCACTTTTCTCCCAGCAAATACCCTGTTTCTAAGGAAATGGGAACACACTGAGGAGACACTTGTGGGAGCTACTGTGACTAAAACTGAGCTTCCCTACGCACAGGGAAGCAAGAGAAATGCTGATTTCATCAAGCCCAGTAACATACTCAGAATCTGTACTACTGTGCAAAGAGGCATGTCTCTTTAGGCAAAAAACTCATTTCTGACAAAGTTGCCCAAATGCATCTCAGACGTGTGTAACTTGTTCCCTGAGTTAGAAAACGTCGAGAAACGGTCATGTGTGCTAGCGCTGTGCTTCTACACATGTATTTGCTGAACGGTGAAAGAGCACAGTAATGCACTTTTCTCCCAGCAAATACACTGTTTCTAAGGAAATGGGAACACACTGAGGAGACACTTGTGGGAGCTACTGTGACTAAAACTGAGCTTCCTTATGCACAGGGAAGCAAGTGAAATGCTGATTTCATCAAGCCCAGTTACATACTCAGAATCTGTACTACTGCGCAAATAGGCACGTCTCTTTAGGCATAAAACTCATTTCTGACAAAGTTGCCCAAATGCATCTCAGAAGTGTGCAACTTGTTCCCTGAGTTAGAAAACGTCGAGAAACTGTCGTTTCTACTAGCGCTGTGCTTCTACACATGTATTTGCTGAAAGGTGAAAGCGCACAGTAATGCACTTTTCTCCCAGCAAATACACTGTTTCTAAGGAAATGGGAACACACTGAGGAGACACTTGTGGCAGCTACTGCGACTAAAACTGAGCTTCCCTACGCACAGGGAAGCAAGAGGAATGCTAATTTCATCAAGCCCAGTTACATACTCAGAATCTGTACTACTGCGCAAATAGGCATGTCTCTTAAGGCAAAAATCTCATTTCTGACAAAGTTGCCCAAATGCATTTCAGAAGTGTGCAACTTCTTCCCTGAATTAGAAAACGTCGAGAAACGGTCGTTTCTGCTAGCGCTGTGGTTCTACACATTTATTTGCTGAACGGTGAAAGCGGACAGTAATGCACATTTATCCCAGCAAATACACTGTTTCTAAGGAAATGGGAACACACTGAGGAGACACTTGTGGGAGCTACTGTGACTAAAACTGAGCTTCCCTACGCACAGGGAAGTAAGAGAAATGCAGATTTCATCAAGCCCAGTTACATACTCAGAATCTGTACTACTGCGCAAATAGGCATGTCTCTTCAGGCCAAAAAACTCATTTCTGACAAAGTTGCCCAAATGCATCTCAGAAGTGTGCAACTTGTTCCCTGAGTTAGAAAATGTCGAGAAACGGTCGTTTCTGCCAGCGCTGTGCTTCTACATATGTATTGGCTGAATGTTGAAAGCGCACAGTAATGCACTTTTCTCCCAGCAAATACACTGTTTCTAAGGAAATGGGAATACACTGAGGAGACACTTGTGGGAGCTACTGTGACTAAAACTGAGCTTCCCTACGCACAGGGAAGCAAGAGGAATGCTGATTTCATCAAGCCCAGTTACATACACAGAATCTGTACTACTGCGCAAATAGGCAAATCTAGTGTGTTCTAAGGCACGTCTGTTTAGTCAAAAAACTCATTTCTGACAAAGTTGCCCAAATGCATCTCAGAAGTATGCAACTTGTTTTCTGAGTTAGAAAACGTCGAGAACCGGTCGTTTCTACTAGCGCTGTGCTTCTACACATGTATTTGCTGAAAGGTGAAAGCGCACAGTAACGCACTTTTCTCCCAGCAAATACACTGTTTCTAAGGAAATGGGAACACACTGAGGAGACACTTGTGGCAGCTACTGTGACTAAAACTGAGCTTCCCTACGCAGAGGGAAGCAGGAGAAATACTGATTTCATCAACCCCAGTTACATACACAGAATCTGTACTACTGCCCAAATAGGCAAAACAATGTGTTCTAAAGCTCGTCTCTTTAGGCAAAAAACTCATTTCTGACAAAGTTGCCCAAATGCATCTCAGAAGTGAGCAACTTGTTCCCTGAGTTAGAAAACGTCGAGAAACGGTCGTTTCTCCTAGCGCTGTGCTTCTATACATGTATTTGATGAACGGTGAAAGCACACAGTAATGCACTTTTCTCCCAGCAAATACACTGTTTCAAAGGAAATGGGAACACACTGAGGAGACACTTGTGGGAGCTACTGTGACTAAAACTGAGCTTCCCTACGCACAGGGAAGCAAGAGAAATGCTGATTTCATCAAGACCAGTTACATACTCAGAATCTGTACTACTGCGCAAATAGGCACGTCTCTTTAGTCAAAAAACTCATTTCTGACAAAGTTGCCCAAATGCATCTCAGAAGTGTGCAACTTGTTCCCTGAGTTAGAAAACGTCGAGAAACGGTCGTTTCTCCTAGCGCTGTGCTTCTACACATTTATTTGTTGAACGGTGAAAGCGGACAGTAATGCACTTTATTCCCAGCAAATACACTGTTTCTAAGGAAATGTGAACACACTGAGGAGACACTTGTGGGAGCTACTGTGACTAAAACTGAGCTTCCCTACGCACAGGGAAGCAAGAGGAATGCTGATTTCATCAAGCCCAGTTACATACTCAGAATGTGTACTACTGCGCAAGTAGTCATGTCTCTTAAGGCAAAAAACTCATTTCTGACAAAGTTGCCCAAATGCATTTCAGAAGTGTGCAACTTTTTCCCTGAATTGGAACACGTCGAGAAACGGTCGTCTTTGCTAGCGCTGTGCTTCTACACATGTATTTGCTGAACGGTGAAAGCACACAGTAATGCACTTTTCTCCCAGCAAATACACTGTTTCAAAGGCAATGGGAACACACTGAGGAGACACTTGTGGGAGCTACTGTGACTAAAACTGAGCTTCCTTATGCACAGGGAAGCAAGAGAAATGCTGATTTCATCAAGCCCAGTTACATACTCAGAATCTGTACTACTGCGCAAATAGGCAAAACAAGTGCGTTCTAAAGCACGTCTCTTTAGGCAAAAAACTCATTTCTGACAAAGTTGCCCAAATGCATCTCAGAAGTGTGCAGCTTGTTCCCTGTGTTAGAAAACGTCGAGAAACGGTCGTTTCTGCTAGCGCTGTGCTTCTACACATGTATTTGCTGAACGGTGAAAGCGCACAGTAATGCACTTTTCTCCCAGCAAATACCCTGTTTCTAAGGAAATGGGAACACACTGAGGAGACACTTGTGGGAGCTACTGTGACTAAAACTGAGCTTCCCTACGCACAGGGAAGCAAGAGAAATGCTGATTTCATCAAGCCCAGTTACATACTCAGAATCTGTACTACTGCGCAAATAGGCATGTCTCTTTAGGCAAAAAACTCATTTCTGACAAAGTTGCCCAAATGCATCTCACACGTGTGTAACTTGTTCCCTGAGTTAGAAAACGTCGAGAAACGGTCATTTCTGCTAGCGCTGTGCTTCTACACATGTATTTGCTGAACGGTGAAAGCGCACAGTAATGCACTTTTCTCCCAGCAAATACACTGTTTCTAAGGAAATGGGAACACACTGAGGAGACACTTGTGGCAGCTACTGTGACTAAAACTGAGCTTCCCTACGCACAGGGAAGCAAGAGAAATGCTGATTTCATCAAGCCCAGTTACATACTCAGAATCTGTACTACTGCGCAAATAGGCATGTCTCTTAAGGCAAAAAACTCATTTCTGACAAAGTTGCCCAAATGCATCTCAGAAGTGTGCAACTTGTTCCCTTAGTTTGAAAACGTCGAGAAACGGTCGTTTCTGCTAGCGCTGTGCTTCTACACATGTATTTGCTGAACGGTGAAAGCGCACAGTAATGCACTTTTCTCCCAGCAAATACACTGTTTCAAAGGAAATGGGAACACACTGAGGAGACACTTGTGGGAGCTACTGTGACTAAAACTGAGCTTCCCTACGCACAGGGAAGCAAGTGAAATGCTGATTTCATCAAGCCCAGTTTCATACTCAGAATCTGTAGTACTGCGCAAATAGCAAATCTAGTGCGTTCTAAGGCACGTCTCTTTAGTCAAAAAACTCATTTCTGACAAAGTTGCCCAAATGCATCTCAGAAGTGTGCAACTTGTTCCCTGAGTTAGAAAACGTCGAGAAACGGTCGTTTCTGCTAGCGCTGTGCTTCTACACATGTATTTGCTGAACGGTGAAAGCGCACGGTAATGCACTTTTCTCCCAGCAAATACACTGTTTCAAAGGCAATGGGAACACACTGAGGAGACACTTGTGGGAGCTACTGTGACTAAAACTGAGCTTCCCTACGCACAGGGAAGCAAGAGAAATGCTGATTTCATCAAGCCCAGTTACATACTCAGAATCTGTACTACTGCGCAAATAGGCACGTCTCTTTAGGCATAAAACTCATTTCTGACAAGGGTGCCCAAATGCATCTCAGAAGTGTTAAACTTGTTCCCTGAGTTAGAAAACATCGAGAAACGGTCGTTTCTGCTAGCGCTGTGCTTCTACACATGTATTTGCTGAACGGTGGATGCACACAGTAATGCACTTTTCTACCAGCAAATACACTGTTTCTAAGGAAATGGGAACACACTGAGGAGACACTTGTGGGAGCTACTGTGACTAAAACTGAGCTTCCCTACGCACAGGGAAGCAAGAGAAATGCTGATTTCATCAAGCCCAGTTACATACTCAGAATCTGTATTACTGCGCAAATAGGCATGTCTCTTTAGGCAAAAAACTCATTTCTGACAAAGTTGCCCAAATGCATCTCAGACGTGTGTAACTTGTTCCCTGAGTTAGAAAACGTCGAGAAACGGTCATTTCTGCTAGCGCTGTGCTTCTACACATTTATTTGCTGAACGGTGAAAGCGCACAGTAATGCACTTTTCTCCCAGCAAATACAGTTTCAAAGGCAATGGGAACACACTGAGGAGACACTTGTGGGAGCTACTGTGACTAAAACTGAGCTTCCCTACGCACAGGGAAGCAAGAGAAATGCTGATTTCATCAAGCCCAGTTACATACTCAGAATCTGTACTACTGCGCAAATAGGCACGTCTCTTTAGGCATAAAACTCATTTCTGACAAGGGTGCCCAAATGCATCTCAGAAGTGTTAAACTTGTTCCCTGAGTTAGAAAACATCGAGAAACGGTCGTTTCTGCTAGCGCTGTGCTTCTACACATGTATTTGCTGAACGGTGGATGCACACAGTAATGCACTTTTCTACCAGCAAATACACTGTTTCTAAGGAAATGGGAACACACTGAGGAGACACTTGTGGGAGCTACTGTGACTAAAACTGAGCTTCCCTACGCACAGGGAAGCAAGAGAAATGCTGATTTCATCAAGCCCAGTTACATACTCAGAATCTGTACTACTGCGCAAATAGGCACGTCTCTTTAGGCATAAAACTCATTTCTGACAAAGTTGCCCAAATGCATCTCAGAAGTGTGCAACTTGTTCCCTGAGTTAGAAAACGTCGAGAAACTGTCGTTTCTACTAGCGCTGTGCTTCTACACATGTATTTGCTGAAAGGTGAAAGCGCACAGTAATGCACTTTTCTCCCAGCAAATACACTGTTTCTAAGGAAATGGGAACACACTGAGGAGACACTTGTGGCAGCTACTGCGACTAAAACTGAGCTTCCCTACGCACAGGGAAGCAAGAGTAATGCTGATTTCATGAAGCCCAGTTACATACTCAGAATCTGTACTACTGCGCATATAGGCATGTCTCTTAAGGCAAAAACCTCATTTCTGACAAAGTTGCCCAAATGCATTTCAGAAGTGTGCAACTTGTTCCCTGAATTAGAAAACGTCGAGAAACGGTCGTTTCTGCTAGCGCAGTGCTTCTACACATGTATTTTCTGAACGGTGAAAGCACACAGTAATGCACTATTCTCCCAGCAAATACACTGTTTCAAAGGACATGGGAACACACTGAGGAGACAATTGTGGGAGCTACTGTGACTAAAACTGAGCTTCCCTACATGCAGGGAAGCAAGAGAAATGCTGATTTCATCAAGCCCAGTTACATACTCAGAATCTGTACTACTGCGCAAATAGGCAAATCTAGTGCGTTCTAAAGCACGTCTCTTTAGTCAAAAAACTCATTTCTGACAAAGTTGCCCAAATGCATCTCAGAAGTGTGCAACTTGTTCCCTGAGTTAGAAAACGTCGAGAAACGGTCGTTTCTGCTAGCGCTGTGCTTCTACACATGTATTTGCTGAACGGTGAAAGCGCACAGTAATGCACTTTTCTCCCAGCAAATACCCTGTTTCTAAGGAAATGGGAACACACTGAGGAGACACTTGTGGGAGCTACTGTGACTAAAACTGAGCTTCCCTACGCACAGGGAAGCAAGAGAAATGCTGATTTCATCAAGCCCAGTTACATACTCAGAATCTGTACTACTGTGCAAAGAGGCATGTCTCTTTAGGCAAAAAACTCATTTCTGACAAAGTTGCCCAAATGCATCTCAGACGTGTGTAACTTGTTCCCTGAGTTAGAAAACGTCGAGAAACTGTCGTTTCTACTAGCGCTGTGCTTCTACACATGTATTTGCTGAAAGGTGAAAGCGCACAGTAATGCACTTTTCTCCCAGCAAATACACTGTTTCTAAGGAAATGGGAACACACTGAGGAGACACTTGTGGCAGCTACTGCGACTAAAACTGAGCTTCCCTACGCACAGGGAAGCAAGAGGAATGCTGATTTCATCAAGCCCAGTTACATACTCAGAATCTGTACTACTGCGCAAATAGGCATGTCTCTTAAGGCAAAAATCTCATTTCTGACAAAGTTGCCCAAATGCATTTCAGAAGTGTGCAACTTCTTCCCTGAATTAGAAAACGTCGAGAAACGGTCGTTTCTGCTAGCGCTGTGGTTCTACACATTTATTTGCTGAACGGTGAAAGCGGACAGTAATGCACATTTATCCCAGCAAATACACTGTTTCTAAGGAAATGGGAACACACTGAGGAGACACTTGTGGGAGCTACTGTGACTAAAACTGAGCTTCCCTACGCACAGGGAAGTAAGAGAAATGCAGATTTCATCAAGCCCAGTTACATACTCAGAATCTGTACTACTGCGCAAATAGGCATGTCTCTTCAGGCCAAAAAACTCATTTCTGACAAAGTTGCCCAAATGCATCTCAGAAGTGTGCAACTTGTTCCCTGAGTTAGAAAATGTCGAGAAACGGTCGTTTCTGCCAGCGCTGTGCTTCTACATATGTATTGGCTGAATGTTGAAAGCGCACAGTAATGCACTTTTCTCCCAGCAAATACACTGTTTCTAAGGAAATGGGAATACACTGAGGAGACACTTGTGGGAGCTACTGTGACTAAAACTGAGCTTCCCTACGCACAGGGAAGCAAGAGGAATGCTGATTTCATCAAGCCCAGTTACATACACAGAATCTGTACTACTGCGCAAATAGGCAAATCTAGTGTGTTCTAAGGCACGTCTGTTTAGTCAAAAAACTCATTTCTGACAAAGTTGCCCAAATGCATCTCAGAAGTATGCAACTTGTTTTCTGAGTTAGAAAACGTCGAGAACAGGTCGTTTCTACTAGCGCTGTGCTTCTACACATGTATTTGCTGAAAGGTGAAAGCGCACAGTAACGCACTTTTCTCCCAGCAAATACACTGTTTCTAAGGAAATGGGAACACACTGAGGAGACACTTGTGGCAGCTACTGTGACTAAAACTGAGCTTCCCTACGCAGAGGGAAGCAGGAGAAATACTGATTTCATCAACCCCAGTTACATACACAGAATCTGTACTACTGCCCAAATAGGCAAAACAATGTGTTCTAAAGCTCGTCTCTTTAGGCAAAAAACTCATTTCTGACAAAGTTGCCCAAATGCATCTCAGAAGTGAGCAACTTGTTCCCTGAGTTAGAAAACGTCGAGAAACGGTCGTTTCTCCTAGCGCTGTGCTTCTATACATGTATTTGATGAACGGTGAAAGCACACAGTAATGCACTTTTCTCCCAGCAAATACACTGTTTCAAAGGAAATGGGAACACACTGAGGAGACACTTGTGGGAGCTACTGTGACTAAAACTGAGCTTCCCTACGCACAGGGAAGCAAGAGAAATGCTGATTTCATCAAGACCAGTTACATACTCAGAATCTGTACTACTGCGCAAATAGGCACGTCTCTTTAGTCAAAAAACTCATTTCTGACAAAGTTGCCCAAATGCATCTCAGAAGTGTGCAACTTGTTCCCTGAGTTAGAAAACGTCGAGAAACGGTCGTTTCTCCTAGCGCTGTGCTTCTACACATTTATTTGTTGAACGGTGAAAGCGGACAGTAATGCACTTTATTCCCAGCAAATACACTGTTTCTAAGGAAATGTGAACACACTGAGGAGACACTTGTGGGAGCTACTGTGACTAAAACTGAGCTTCCCTACGCACAGGGAAGCAAGAGGAATGCTGATTTCATCAAGCCCAGTTACATACTAAGAATGTGTACTACTGCGCAAGTAGTCATGTCTCTTAAGGCAAAAAACTCATTTCTGACAAAGTTGCCCAAATGCATTTCAGAAGTGTGCAACTTTTTCCCTGAATTGGAACACGTCGAGAAACGGTCGTCTTTGCTAGCGCTGTGCTTCTACACATGTATTTGCTGAACGGTGAAAGCACACAGTAATGCACTTTTCTCCCAGCAAATACACTGTTTCAAAGGCAATGGGAACACACTGAGGAGACACTTGTGGGAGCTACTGTGACTAAAACTGAGCTTCCTTATGCACAGGGAAGCAAGAGAAATGCTGATTTCATCAAGCCCAGTTACATACTCAGAATCTGTACTACTGCGCAAATAGGCAAAACAAGTGCGTTCTAAAGCACGTCTCTTTAGGCAAAAAACTCATTTCTGACAAAGTTGCCCAAATGCATCTCAGAAGTGTGCAGCTTGTTCCCTGTGTTAGAAAACGTCGAGAAACGGTCGTTTCTGCTAGCGCTGTGCTTCTACACATGTATTTGCTGAACGGTGAAAGCGCACAGTAATGCACTTTTCTCCCAGCAAATTCCCTGTTTCTAAGGAAATGGGAACACACTGAGGAGACACTTGTGGGAGCTACTGTGACTAAAACTGAGCTTCCCTACGCACAGGGAAGCAAGAGAAATGCTGATTTCATCAAGCCCAGTTACATACTCAGAATCTGTACTACTGCGCAAATAGGCATGTCTCTTTAGGCAAAAAACTCATTTCTGACAAAGTTGCCCAAATGCATCTCACACGTGTGTAACTTGTTCCCTGAGTTAGAAAACGTCGAGAAACGGTCATTTCTGCTAGCGCTGTGCTTCTACACATGTATTTGCTGAACGGTGAAAGCGCACAGTAATGCACTTTTCTCCCAGCAAATACACTGTTTCTAAGGAAATGGGAACACACTGAGGAGACACTTGTGGCAGCTACTGTGACTAAAACTGAGCTTCCCTACGCACAGGGAAGCAAGAGAAATGCTGATTTCATCAAGCCCAGTTACATACTCAGAATCTGTACTACTGCGCAAATAGGCATGTCTCTTAAGGCAAAAAACTCATTTCTGACAAAGTTGCCCAAATGCATCTCAGAAGTGTGCAACTTGTTCCCTTAGTTTGAAAACGTCGAGAAACGGTCGTTTCTGCTAGCGCTGTGCTTCTACACATGTATTTGCTGAACGGTGAAAGCGCACAGTAATGCACTTTTCTCCCAGCAAATACACTGTTTCAAAGGAAATGGGAACACACTGAGGAGACACTTGTGGGAGCTACTGTGACTAAAACTGAGCTTCCCTACGCACAGGGAAGCAAGTGAAATGCTGATTTCATCAAGCCCAGTTTCATACTCAGAATCTGTAGTACTGCGCAAATAGCAAATCTAGTGCGTTCTAAGGCACGTCTCTTTAGTCAAAAAACTCATTTCTGACAAAGTTGCCCAAATGCATCTCAGAAGTGTGCAACTTGTTCCCTGTGTTAGAAAACGTCGAGAAACGGTCATTTCTGCTAGCGCTGTGCTTCTACACATGTATTTGCTGAACGGTGAAAGCACACAGTAATGCACTTTTCTCCCGCAAATACACTGTTTCTAAGGAAATGGGAATACACTGAGGAGACTCTTGTGGGAGCTACTGTGACTAAAACTGAGCTTCCCTACGCACAAGGAAGCAAGAGAAATGCTGATTTCATCAAGCCCAGTTACATACACAGAATCTGTACTACTGCGCAAATAGGCAAAATTAGTTCGTTCTAAGGCACGTCTGTTTAGTCAAAAAACTCATTTCTGACAAAGTTGCCCAAATGCATCTCAGAAGTGTGCAACTTGTTCCCTGAGTTAGAAAACGTCGAGAAACGGTCGTTTCTACTAGCGCTGTGCTTCTACACATGTATTTGCTGAAAGGTGAAAGCGCACAGTAATGCACTTTTCTCCCAGCAAATACACTGTTTCTAAGGAAATGGGAACACACTGAGGAGACACTTGTGGGAGCTACTGCGACTAAAACTGAGCTTCCCTACGCACATGGAAGCAAGAGGACTCCTGATTTCATCAAGCCCAGTTACATACTCAGAATCTGTACTACTGCGCAAATAGGCACGTCTCTTTAGGCATAAAACTCATTTCTGACAAAGTTGCCCAAATGCATCTCAGAAGTGTGCAACTTGTTCCCTGAGTTAGAAAACGTCGAGAAACGGTCGTTTCTGCTAGCGCTGTGCTTCTACACATGTATTTGCTGAACGGTGAAAGCGCACGGTAATGCACTTTTCTCCCAGCAAATACACTGTTTCTAAGGAAATGGGAAGACACTGAGGAGACACTTGTGGCAGCTACTGTGACTAAAACTGAGCTTCCCTACGCAGAGGGAAGCAAGAGAAATACTGATTTCATCAACCCCAGTTACATACACAGAATCTGTACTACTGCCCAAATAGGCAAAACAAGTTCGTTCTAAAGCACGTCCCTTTAGGCAAAAAACTAATTTCTGACAATGTTGCCCTAATGCATCTCAGATGTGTACAACTTGTTCCGTGAGTTAGAAAACGTCGAGAAACGGTCGTTTCTGCTAGCGCTGTGCTTCTACACATGTATTTGCTGAACGGTGAAAGCGCACAGTAATGCACTTTTCTCCCAGCAAATACACTGTTTCTAAGGAAATGGGAACACACTGAGGAGACACTTGTGGGAGCTACTGTGACTAAAACTGAGCTTCCTCATGCACAGGTAAGCAAGTGAAATGCTGATTTCATCAAGCCCAGTTACATACTCAGAATCTGTACTACTGCGCAAATAGGCAAAACAAGTGCGTTCTAAGGCACGTTTCTTTAGGCAAAAAACTCATTTCTGACAAAGTTGCCCAAATGCATTTCAGAAGTGTGCAACTTCTTCCCTGAATTGGAAAACGTCGAGAAACGGTCGTTTCTGCTAGCGCTGTGCTTCTACACATGTATTTGCTGAACGGTGAAAGCACACAGTAATGCACTTTTCTCCCAACAAATACACTGTTTCAAAGGAAATGGGAACACACTGAGGAGACACTTGTGGGAGCTACTGTGACTAAAACTGAGCTTCCCTACGCACAGGGAAGCAAGAGGAATGCTGATTTCATCAAGCCCAGTTACATACTCAGAATCTGTACTACTGCGCAAATAGGCATGTCTCTTTAGGCAAAAAACTCATTTCTGACAAAGTTGCCCAAATGCATCTCAGACGTGTGTAACTTGTTCCCTGAGTTAGAAAACGTCGAGCAACGGTCATTTCTGCTAGCGCTGTGCTTCTACACATGTATTTGCTGAACGGTGAAAGCGCACAGTAATCCACTTTTCTCCCAGGAAATACACTGTTTCTAAGGAAATGGGAACACACTGAGGAGACACTTGTGGGAGCTACTGTGACTAAAACTCACCTTCCCTACGCACAGGGAAGCAAGAGAAATGCTGATTTCATCAAGCCCAGTTACATACTCAGAATCTGTACTACTGCGCAAATAGGCATGTCTCTTAAGGCAAAAAACTCATTTCTGACAAACTTGCCCAAATGCATCTCAGAAGTGTGCAACTTGTTCCCTTAGTTTGAAAACGTCGAGAAACGGTCGTTTCTGCTAGCGCTGTGCTTCTACACATGTATTTGCTGAACGGTGAAAGCGCACAGTAATGCACTTTTCTCCCAGCAAATACACTGTTTCAAAGGAAATGGGAACACACTGAGGAGACACTTGTGGGAGCTACTGTGACTAAAACTGAGCTTCCTTATGCACAGGGAAGCAAGTGAAATGCTGATTTCATCAAGCCCAGTTACATACTCAGAATCTGTACTACTGCGCAAATAGGCAAAACAAGTGCGTTCTAAGGCACGTCTCTTTAGGCAAAAAACTCATTTCTGACAAAGTTGCCCAAATGCATTTCAGAAGTGTGCAACTTCTTCCCTGAATTGGAAAACGTCGAGAAACGGTCGTTTCTGCTAGCGCTGTGCTTCTACACATGTATTTGCTGAACGGTGAAAGCGCACAGTAATGCACTTTTCTCCCAGCAAATACACTGTTTCTAAGGAAATAAGAACACACTGAGGAGACACTTGTGGGAGCTACTGTGACTAAAACTGAGCTTCCCTACGCACAGGGAAGCAAGAGAAATGCTGATTTCATCAAGCCCAGTTACATACTCAGAATCTGTACTACTGCGCAAATAGGCATGTCTCTTTAGGCAAAAAACTCATTTCTGACAAAGTTGCCCAAATGCATCTCAGACGTGTGTAACTTGTTCCCTGAGTTAGAAAACGTCGAGAAACGGTCATTTCTGCTAGCGCTGTGCTTCCACACATGTATTTGCTGAACGGTGAAAGCGCACAGTAATGCACTTTTCTCCCAGCAAATACACTGTTTCTAAGGAAATGGGAACACACTGAGGAGACACTTGTGGGAGCTACTGTGACTAAAACTGAGCTTCCTTATGCACAGGGAAGCAAGTGAAATGCTGATTTCATCAAGCCCAGTTACATACTCAGAATCTGTACTACTGCGCAAATAGGCAAAACAAGTGCGTTCTAAGGCACGTTTCTTTAGGCAAAAAACTCATTTCTGACAAAGTTGCCCAAATGCATCTCAGACGTGTGTAACTTGTTCCCTGAGTTAGAAAACGTAGAGAAACGGTCATTTCGGCTAGCGCTGTGCTTCTACACATTTATTTGCTGAACGGTGAAAGCGCACAGTAATGCACTTTTCTCCCAGCAAATACACTGTTTCTAAGGAAATGGGAACACACTGAGGAGACACTGTGGGAGCTACTGTGACTAAAACTGAGCTTCCTTATGCACAGGGAAGCAAGTGAAATGCTGATTTCATCAAGCCCAGTTACATACTCAGAATCTGTACTACTGCGCAAATAGGCAAAACAAGTGCGTTCTAAGGCACGTCTCTTTAGGCAAAAAACTCATTTCTGACAAAGTTGCCCAAATGCATCTAAGAAGTGTGCAACTTGTTCCATGAGTTAGAAAACGTCGAGAAACGGTCGTTTCTGCTAGTGCTGTGCTTCTACACATGTATTTGCTGAACGGTGAAAGCACACAGTAATGCACTTTTCTCCCAGCAAATACACTGTTTCAAAGGAAATGGGAACACACTGAGGAGACACTTGTGGGAGCTACTGTGACTAAAACTGAGCTTCCCTATGCACAGGGATAGCAAGAGAAATGCTGATTTCATCAAGCCCAGTTACATACTCAGAATCTGTACTACTGCGCAAATAGGCATGTCTCTTTAGGCAAAAAACTCATTTCTGACAAACTTGCCCAAATGCATCTCAGAAGTGTGCAACTTGTTCCCTTAGTTTGAAAACGTCGAGAAACGGTCGTTTCTGCTAGCGCTGTGCTTCTACACATGTATTTGCTGAACGGTGAAAGCACACAGTAATGCACTTTTCTCCCAGCAAATACACTGTTTCTAAGGAAATGGGAACACACTGAGGAGACACTTGTGGGAGCTACTGTGACTAAAACTGAGCTTCCCTACGCACAGGGAAGCAAGAGAAATGCTGATTTCATCAAGCCCAGTTACATACTCAGAATCTGTACTACTGCGCAAATAGGCACGTCTCTTTAGGCATAAAACTCATTTCTGACAAAGTTGCCCAAATGCATCTCAGAAGTGTTCAACTTGTTCCCTGAGTTAGAAAACGTCGAGAAACGGTCATTTCTGCTAGCGCTGTGCTTCTACACATGTATTTGCTGAACGGTGATATCGCACAGTAATGCACTTTTCTCCCAGCAAATACACTGTTTCTAAGGAAATGGGAACACACTGAGGAGACACTTGTGGGAGCTACTGTGACTAAAACTGAGCTTCCCTACGCGCAGGGAAGCAAGAGAAATGCTGATTTCATCAAGCCCAGTTACATACTCAGAATCTGTACTACTGCGCAAATAGGCATGTCTCTTTAGGCAAAAAACTCATTTCTGACAAAGTTGCCCAAATGCATCTCACACGTGTGTAACTTGTTCCCTGAGTTAGAAAACGTCGAGAAACGGTCATTTCGGCTAGCGCTGTGCTTCTACACATTTATTTGCTGAACGGTGAAAGCGCACAGTAATGCACTTTTCTCCCAGCAAATACACTGTTTCTAAGGAAATGGGAACACACTGAGGAGACACTTGTGGGAGCTACTGTTCCTAAAACTGAGCTTCCCTACGCACAGGAAAGCAAGAGGAATGCTGATTTCATCAAGCCTAGTTACATACTCAGAATCTGTACTACTGCGCAAATAGGCATGTCTCTTAAGGCAAAAAACTCATTTCTGACAAAGTTGCCCAAATGCATTTCAGAAGTTTGCAACTTCTTCCCTGAATTAGAAAACGTCGAGAAACGGTCGTTTTTGCTAGCACTGTGCTTCTACACATGTATTTGCTGAACGGTGAAAGCACACAGTAATGCACTTTTCTCCCAGCAAATACACTGTTTCAAAGGAAATGGGAACACACTGAGGAGACACTTGTGGGAGCTTCTGTGACTAAAACTGAGCTTCCCTACGCACAGGGAAGCAAGAGAAATGCTGATTTCATCAAGCCCAGTTACATACTCAGAATCTGTACTACTGCGCAAATAGCAAATCTAGTGCGTTCTGAGGCACGACTCTTTAGTCAAAAAACTCATTTCTGACAAAGTTGCCCAAATGCATCTCAGAAGTGTGCAACTTGTTCCCTGAGTTAGAAAACGTCGAGAAACGGTCGTTTCTGCTAGCGCTGTGCTTCTACACATGTATTTGCTGAACTGTGAAAGCGCACAGTAATGCACTTTTCTCCCAGCAAATACACTGTTTCAAAGGAAATGGGAACACACTGAGGAGACACTTGTGGGAGCTACTGTGACTAAAACTGAGCTTCCCTACGCACAGGGAATCAAGAGAAATGCTGATTTCATCAAGCCCAGTTACATACTCAGAATCTGTACTACTGCGCAAATAGGCATGTCTCTTTAGGCATAAAACTCATTTCTGACAAAGTTGCCCAAATGCATCTCAGAAGTGTTCAACTTGTTCCCTGAGTTAGAAAACGTCGAGAAACGGTCGTTTCTGCTAGCGCTGTGCTTCTACACATGTATTTGCTGAACGGTGAAAGCGCACAGTAATGCACTTTTCTCCCAGCAAATACACTGTTTCTAAGGAAATGGGAACACACTGAGGAGACACTTGTGGGAGCTACTGTGACTAAAACTGAGCTTCCCTACGCACAAGGAAGCAAGAGAAATGCTGATTTCATCAAGCCCAGTTACATACACAGAATCTGTACTACTGCGCAAATAGGCAAATCTAGTGCGTTCTAAGGCACGTCTGTTTAGTCAAAAAACTCATTTCTGACAAAGTTGCCCAAATGCATCTCAGAAGTGTGTAACTTGTTCCGTGAGTTAGAAAACGTCGAGAAACGGTCATTTCTGCTAGCGTTGTGCTTCTACTCATTTATTTGCTGAACGGTGAAAGCGGACAGTAATGCACTTTTCTCCCAGCAAATACACTGTTTCTAAGGAAATGGGAACACACTGAGGAGACACTTGTGGGAGCTACTGTGACTAAAACTGAGCTTCCCTACGCGCAGGGAAGTAAGAGAAATGCTGATTTCATCAAGCCCAGTTACATACTCAGAATCTGTTCTACTGCGCAAATAGGCAGGTCTCTTTAGGCCAAAAAACTCATTTCTGATAAAGTTGCCCAAATGCATCTCAGAAGTGTGCAACTTGTTCCCTGAGTTAGAAAATGTCGAGAAACGGTCTTTTCTGCTAGCGCTGTGCTTCTACACATGTATTTGCTGAACGGTGAAAGCGCACAGTAATGCACTTTTCTCCCAGCAAATACACTGTTTCTAAGGAAATGGGAACACACTGAGGAGACACTTGTGGGAGCTACTGTGACTAAAACTGAGCTTCCTTATGCACAGGGAAGCAAGAGAAATGCTGATTTCATCAAGCCCAGTTACATACTCAGAATCAGTACTACTGCGCAAATAGGCAAAACAAGTGCGTTCTAAAGCACGTCTCTTTAGGCAAAAAACTCATTTCTGACAAAGTTACCCAAATGCATCTCAGAAGTGTGCAACTTGTTCCCTGAGTTTGAAAACGTCGAGAAACGGTCGTTTCTGCTAGCGCTGTGCTTCTACACATGTATTTGCTGAACGGTGAAAGCGCACAGTAATGCACTTTTCTCCCAGCAAATACCCTGTTTCTAAGGAAATGGGAACACACTGAGGAGACACTTGTGGGCGCTACTGTGACTAAAACTGAGCTTCCCTACGCACAGGGAAGCAAGAGAAATTCTGATTTCATCAAGCCCAGTTACATACTCAGAATCTGTACTACTGCGCAAATAGGCATGTCTCTTTAGGCAAAAAACTCATTTCTGACAAAGTTGCCCAAATGCATCTCACACGTGTGTAACTTGTTCCCTGAGTTAGAAAACGTCGAGAAACGGTCATTTCTGCTAGCGCTGTGCTTCTACACATGTATTTGCTGAACGGTGAAAGCGCACAGTAATGCACTTTTCTCCCATCAAATACACTGTTTCTAAGGAAATGGGAACACACTGAGGAGACACTTGTGAAAGCTACTGTGACTAAAACTGAGCTTCCCTACGCACAGGGAAGCAAGAGAAATTCTGATTTCATCAAGCCCCGTTACATACTCAGAATCTGTACTACTGCGCAAATAGGCATGTCTCTTAAGGCAAAAAACTCATTTCTGACAAACTTGCCCAAATGCATCTCAGAAGTGTGCAACTTGTTCCCTTAGTTTGAAAACGTCGAGAAACGGTCGTTTCTGCTAGCGCTGTGCTTCTACACATGTATTTGCTGAACGGTGAAAGCGCACAGTAATGCACTTTTCTCCCAGCAAATACACTGTTTCTAAGGAAATGGGAACACACTGAGGAGACACTTGTGGGAGCTACTGTGACTAAAACTGAGCTTCCTTATGCACAGGGAAGCAAGTGAAATGCTGATTTCATCAAGCCCAGTTACATACTCAGAATCTGTACTACTGCGCAAATAGGCAAAACAAGTGCGTTCTAAGGCACGTTTCTTTAGGCAAAAAACTCATTTCTGACAAAGTTGCCCAAATGCATTTCAGAAGTGTGCAACTTCTTCCCTGAATTGGAAAACGTCGAGAAACGGTCGTTTCTGCTAGCGCTGTGCTTCTACACATGTATTTGCTGAACGGTGAAAGCACACAGTAATGCACTTTTCTCCCAGGAAATACACTGTTTCTAAGGAAATGGGAACACACTGAGGAGACACTTGTGGGAGCTACTGTGACTAAAACTGTGCTTCCCTACGCACAGGGAAGCAAGAGGAATGCTGATTTCATCAATCCCAGTTACATACTCAGAATCTGTACTACTGCGCAAATAGGCATGTCTCTTTAGGCAAAAAACTCATTTCTGACAAAGTTGCCCAAATGCATCTCAGACGTGTGTAACTTGTTCCCTGAGTTAGAAAACGTCGATAAACGGTCATTTCTGCTAGCGCTGTGCTTCTACACATGTATTTGCTGAACGGTGAAAGCGCACAGTAATCCACTTTTCTCCCAGGAAATACACTGTTTCTAAGGAAATGGGAACACACTGAGGAGACACTTGTGGGAGCTACTGTGACTAAAACTGAGCTTCCCTACGCACAGGGAAGCAAATGAAATGCTTATTTCAGCAAGCCCAGTTACATACTCAGAATCTGTACTACTGCGCAAATAGGCAAAACAAGTGCGTTCTAAGGCACGTCTCTTTAGGCAAAAAACTCATTTCTGACAAAGTTGCCCAAATGCATTTCAGAAGTGTGCAACTTCCTCCCTGAATTGTAAAACGTCGAGAAACGGTCGTTTCTGCTAGCGCTGTGCTTCTACACATGTATTTGCTGAACGGTGAAAGCGCACGCTAATGCACTTTTCTCCCAGCAAATACACTGTTTCTAAGGAAATGGGAACACACTGAGGAGACACTTGTGGGAGCTACTGTGACTAAAACTGAGCTTCCCTACGCACAGGGAAGCAAGAGAAATCCTGATTTCATCAAGCCCAGTTACATACTCAGAATCTGTACTACTGCTCAAATAGGCATGTCTCTTTAGGCATAAAACTCATTTCTGACAAAGTTGCCCAAATGCATCTCAGACGTGTGTAACTTGTTCCCTGAGTTAGAAAACGTCGAGAAACGGTCATTTCTGCTAGCACTGTGCTTCTACACATGTATATGCTGAACGGTGAAAGCGCACAGTAATGCACTTTTCTCCCAGCAAATACACTGTTTCTAAGGAAATGGGAACACACTGAGGAGACACTTGTGGGAGCTACTGTGACTGAAACTCAGCTTCCCTACGCACATGGAAGCAAGAGGACTCCTGATTTCATCAAGCCCAGTTACATACTCAGAATCTGTACTACTGCGCAAATAGGCACGTCTCTTTAGGCATAAAACTCATTTCTGACAAAGTTGCCCAAATGCATCTCAGAAGTGTGCAACTTGTTCCCTGAGTTAGAAAACGTTGAGAAACGGTCGTTTCTGCTAGCGCTGTGCTTCTACACATGTATTTGCTGAACGGTGAAAGCGCACGGTAATGCACTTTTCTCCCAGCAAATACACTGTTTCTAAGGAAATGGGAACACACTGAGGAGACACTTGTGGCAGCTACTGTGACTAAAACTGAGCTTCCCTACGCAGAAGGAAGCAAGAGAAATACTGATTTCATAAACCCCAGTTACATACACAGAATCTGTACTACTGCCCAAATAGGCAAAACAAGTGCGTTCTAAAGCACGTCCCTTTAGGCAAAAAACTCATTTCTGACAATGTTGCCCTAATGCATCTCAGATGTGTACAACTTGTTCCCTGAGTTAGAAAACGTCGAGAAACGGTCGTTTCTGCTAGCGCTGTGCTTCTACACATGTATTTGCTGAACGGTGAAAGTGCACAGTAATGCACTTTTCTCCCAGCAAATACACTGTTTCTAAGGAAATGGGAACACACTGAGGAGACACTTGTGGGAGCTACTGTGACTAAAACTGAGCTTCCTTATGCACAGGGAAGCAAGTGAAATGCTGATTTCATCAAGCCCAGTTACATACTCAGAATCTGTACTACTGCGCAAATAGGCAAAACAAGTGCGTTCTAAAGCACGTCTCTTTAGGCAAAAAACTCATTTCTGACAAAGTTGCCCAAATGCATCTCAGAAGTGTGCAACTTGTTCCCTGAGTTAGAAAACGTCGAGAAACGGTCATTTCTGCTAGCACTGTGCTTCTACACATGTATTTGCTGAACGGTGAAAGCGCACAGTAATGCACTTTTCTCCCAGCAAATACACTGTTTCTAAGGAAATGGGAACACACTGAGGAGACACTTGTGGGAGGTACTGTGACTAAAACTGAGCTTCCCTACGCACAGGGAAGCAAGAGAAATGCTGATTTCATCAAGCCCAGTTACATACTCAGAATCTGTACTACTGCGCAAATAGGCATGTCTCTTAAGGAAAAAACTCATTTCTGACAAAGTTGCCCAAATGCATCTCAGAAGTGTGCAACTTGTTCCCTTAGTTTGAAAACGTCGAGAAACGGTCGTTTCTGCTAGCGCTGTGCTTCTACACATGTATTTGCTGAACGGTGAAAGCGCACAGTAATGCACTTTTCTCCCAGCAAATACACTGTTTCAAAGGAAATGGGAACACACTGAGGAGACACTTGTGGGAGCTACTGTGACTAAAACTCAGCTTCCCTACGCACAGGGAAGCAAGAGAAATGCTGATTTCATCAAGCCCAGTTACATACTCAGAATCTGTACTACTGCGCAAATAGGCATGTCTCTTAAGGCAAAAAACTCATTTCTGACAAACTTGCCCAAATGCATCTCAGAAGTGTGCAACTTGTTCCCTTAGTTTGAAAACGTCGAGAAACGGTCGTTTCTGCTAGCGCTGTGCTTCTACACATGTATTTGCTGAACGGTGAAAGCGCACAGTAATGCACTTTTCTCCCAGCAAATACACTGTTTCTAAGGAAATGGGAACACACTGAGGAGACACTTGTGGGAGCTACTGTGACTAAAACTGAGCTTCCTTATGCACAGGGAAGCAAGTGAAATGCTGATTTCATCAAGCCCAGTTACATACTCTGAATCTGTACTACTGCGCAAATACGCAAAACAAGTGCGTTCTAAGGCACGTTTCTTTAGGCAAAAAACTCATTTCTGACAAAGTTGCCCAAATGCATTTCAGAAGTGTGCAACTTCTTCCCTGAATTGGAAAACGTCGAGAAACGGTCGTTTCTGCTAGCGCTGTGCTTCTACACATGTATTTGCTGAACGGTGAAAGCACACAGTAATGCAATTTTCTCCCAACAAATACACTGTTTCAAAGGAAATGGGAACACACTGAGGAGACACTTGTGGGAGCTACTGTGACTAAAACTGAGCTTCCCTACGCACAGGGAAGCAAGAGGAATGCTGATTTCATCAAGCCCAGTTACATACTCAGAATCTGTACTACTGCGCAAAGAGGCATGTCTCTTTAGGCAAAAGACTCATTTCTGACAAAGTTGCCCAAATGCATCTCAGACGTGTGTAACTTGTTCCCTGAGTTAGAAAACGTCGAGAAACGGTCATTTCTGCTAGCGCTGTGCTTCTACACATGTATTTGCTGAACGGTGAAAGCGCACAGTAATCCACTTTTCTCCCAGGAAATACACTGTTTCTAAGGAAATGGGAACACACTGAGGAGACACTTGTGGGAGCTACTGTGACTAAAACTCAGCTTCCCTACGCACAGGGAAGCAAGAGAAATGCTGATTTCATCAAGCCCAGTTACATACTCAGAATCTGTACTACTGCGCAAATAGGCATGTCTCTTAAGGCAAAAAACTCATTTCTGACAAACTTGCCCAAATGCATCTCAGAAGTGTGCAACTTGTTCCCTTAGTTTGAAAACGTCGAGAAACGGTCGTTTCTGCTAGCGCTGTGCTTCTACACATGTATTTGCTGAACAGTGAAAGCGCACAGTAATGCACTTTTCTCCCAGCAAATACACTGTTTCTAAGGAAATGGGAACACACTGAGGAGACACTTGTGGGAGCTACTGTGACTAAAACTGAGCTTCCTTATGCACAGGGAAGCAAGTGAAACGCTGATTTCATCAAGCCCAGTTACATACTCAGAATCTGTACTACTGCGCAAATAGGCATGTCTCTTTAGGCATAAAACTCATTTCTGACAAAGTTGCCCAAATGCATCTCAGAAGTGTGTAACTTGTTTCCTGAGTTAGAAAACGTCGAGAAACGGTCATTTCTGCTAGCGTTGTGCTTCTACTCATTTATTTGCTGAACGGTGAAAGCGGACAGTAATGCACTTTTCTCCCAGCAAATACACTGTTTCTAAGGAAATGGGAACACACTGAGGAGACACTTGTGGGAGCTACTGTGACTAAAACTGAGCTTCCCTACGCGCAGGGAAGTAAGAGAAATGCTGATTTCATCACGCCCAGTTACATACTCAGAATCTGTACTACTGCGCAAATAGGCAGGTCTCTTTAGGCCAAAAAACTCATTTCTGATAAAGTTGCCCAAATGCATCTCAGAAGTGTGCAACTTGTTCCCTGAGTTAGAAAATGTCGAGAAACGGTCTTTTCTGCCAGCGCTGTGCATCTACATATGTATTGGCTGAACGTTGAAAGCGGACAGTAATTCACTTTTCTCCCAGCAAATACACTGTTTCTAAGGAAATGGGAACACACTGAGGAGACAATTGTGGGAGCTACTGTGACTAAAACTGAGCTTCCTTATGCACAGGGAAGCAAGAGAAATGCTGATTTCATCAAGCCCAGTTACATACTCAGAATCAGTACTACTGCGCAAATAGGCAAAACAAGTGCGTTCTAAAGCACGTCTCTTTAGGCAAAAAACTCATTTCTGACAAAGTTGCCCAAATGCATCTCAGAAGTGTGCAACTTGTTCCCTGAGTTAGAAAAGGTCAAGAAACGGTCGTTTCTGCTAGCGCTGTGCTTCTACACATGTATTTACTGAACGGTGAAAGCGCACAGTAATGCACTTTTCTCCCAGCAAATACCCTGTTTCTAAGGAAATGGGAACACACTGAGGAGACACTTGTGGGCGCTACTGTGACTAAAACTGAGCTTCCCTACGCACAGGGAAGCAAGAGAAATGCTGATTTCATCAAGCCCAGTTACATACTCAGAATCTGTACTACTGCGCAAATAGGCATGTCTCTTTAGGCAAAAAACTCATTTCTGACAAAGTTGCCCAAATGCATCTCAGACGTGTGTAACTTGTTCCCTGAGTTAGAAAACGTCGAGAAACGGTCATTTCTGCTAGCGCTGTGCTTCTACACATGTATTTGCTGAACGGTAAAAGCGCACAGTAATGCACTTTTCTCCCATCAAATACACTGTTTCTAAGGAAATGGGAACACACTGAGGAGACACTTGTGGGAGCTACTGTGACTAAAACTGAGCTTCCCTACGCACAGGGAAGCAAGAGAAATTCTGATTTCATCAAGCCCCGTTACATACTCAGAATCTGTACTACTGCGCAAATAGGCATGTCTCTTAAGGCAAAAAACTCATTTCTGACAAAGTTGCCCAAATGCATCTCAGAAGTGTGCAACTTGTTCCCTTAGTTTGAAAACGTCGAGAAACGGTCGTTTCTGCTAGCGCTGTGCTTCTACACATGTATTTGCTGAACGGTGAAAGCGCACAGTAATGCACTTTTCTCCCAGCAAATACACTGTTTCTAAGGAAATGGGAACACACTGAGGAGACACTTGTGGGAGCTACTGTGACTAAAACTGAGCTTCCTTATGCACAGGGAAGCAAGTGAAATGCTGATTTCATCAAGCCCAGTTACATACTCAGAATCTGTACTACTGCGCAAATAGGCAAAACAAGTGCGTTCTAAGGCACGTTTCTTTAGGCAAAAAACTCATTTCTGACAAATTTGCCCAAATGCATTTCAGAAGTGTGCAACTTCTTCCCTGAATTGGAAAACGTCGAGAAACGGTCGTTTCTGCTAGCGCTGTGCTTCTACACATGTATTTGCTGAATGGTGAAAGCACACAGTAATGCACTTTTCTCCCAGGAAATACACTGTTTCTAAGGAAATGGGAACACACTGAGGAGACACTTGTGGGAGCTACTGTGACTAAAACTGTGCTTCCCTACGCACAGGGAAGCAAGAGGAATGCTGATTTCATCAATCCCAGTTACATACTCAGAATCTGTACTACTGCGCAAATAGGCATGTCTCTTTAGGCAAAAAACTCATTTCTGACAAAGTTGCCCAAATGCATCTCAGACGTGTGTAACTTGTTCCCTGAGTTAGAAAACGTCGAGAAACGGTCATTTCTGCTAGCGCTGTGCTTCTACACATGTATTTGCTGAACGGTGAAAGCGCACAGTAATCCACTTTTCTCCCAGCAAATACACTGTTTCTAAGGAAATGGGAACACACTGAGGAGACACTTGTGGGAGCTACTGTGACTAAAACTGAGCTTCCTTATGCACAGGGAAGCAAGTGAAATGCTGATTTCATCAAGCCCAGTTACATACTCAGAATCTGTACTACTGCGCAAATAGGCAAAACAAGTGCGTTCTAAGGCACGTTTCCTTAGGCAAAAAACTCATTTCTGACAAAGTTGCCCAAATGCATTTCAGAAGTGTGCAACTTCTTCCCTGAATTGGAAAACTTCAAGAAACGGTCGTTTCTGCTAGCGCTGTGCTTCTACACATGTATTTGCTGAACGGTGAAAGCACACAGTAATGCACTTTTCTCCCAAACAAATACACTGTTTCAAAGGAAATGGGAACACACTGAGGAGACACTTGTGGGAGCTACTGTGACTAAAACTGAGCTTCCCTACGCACAGGGAAGCAAGAGAAATGCTGATTTCATCAAGCCCAGTTACATACTCAGAATCTGTACTACTGCGCAAATAGGCATGTCTCTTTAGGCAAAAAACTCATTTCTGACAAAGTTGCCCAAATGCATCTCAGACGTGTGTAACTTGTTCCCTGAGTTAGAAAACGTCGAGAAACGGTCATTTCTGCTAGCGCTGTGCTTCTACACATGTATTTGCTGAACGGTGAAAGCACACAGTATTCCACTTTTCTCCCAGGAAATACACTGTTTCTAAGGAAATGGGAACACACTGAGGAGACACTTGTGGGAGCTACTGTGACTAAAACTCAGCTTCCCTATGCACAGGGAAGCAAGAGAAATGCTGATTTCATCAAGCCCAGTTACATACTCAGAATCTGTACTACTGCGCAAATAGGCATGTCTCTTAAGGCAAAAAACTCATTTCTGACAAAGTTGCCCAAATGCATCTCAGAAGTGTGCAACTTGTTCCCTTAGTTTGAAAACGTCGAGAAACGGTCATTTCTGCTAGCGCTGTGCTTCTACACATGTATTTGCTTAACGGTGAAAGCGCACAGTAATGCACTTTTCTCCCAGCAAATACACTGTTTCTAAGGAAATGGGAACACACTGAGGAGACACTTGTGGGAGCTACTGTGACTAAAACTGAGCTTCCTTATGCACAGGGAAGCAAGTGAAACGCTGATTTCATCAAGCCCAGTTACATACTCAGAATCTGTACTACTGCGCAAATAGGCATGTCTCTTTAGGCAAAAAACTCATTTCTGACAAAGTTGCCCAAATGCATCTGAGACGTGTGTAACTTGTTCCCTGAGTTAGAAAACGTCGAGAAACGGTCATTTCTGCTAGCGCTGTGCTTCTACACATGTATTTGCTGAACGGTGAAAGCGCACAGTAATCCACTTTTCTCCCAGGAAATACACTGTTTCTAAGGAAATGGGAACACACTGAGGAGACACTTGTGGGAGCTACTGTGACTAAAACTCAGCTTCCCTATGCACAGGGAAGCAAGAGAAATGCTGATTTCATCAAGCCCAGTTACATACTCAGAATCTGTACTACTGCGCAAATAGGCATGTCTCTTAAGGCAAAAAACTCATTTCTGACAAAGTTGCCCAAATGCATCTCAGAAGTGTGCAACTTGTTCCCTTAGTTTGAAAACGTCGAGAAACGGTCGTTTCTGCTAGCGCTGTGCTTCTACACATGTATTTGCTGAACGGTGAAAGCGCACAGTAATGCACTTTTCTCCCAGCAAATACACTGTTTCTAAGGAAATGGGAACACACTGAGGAGACACTTGTGGGAGCTACTGTGACTAAAACTGAGCTTCCTTATGCACAGGGAAGCAAGTGAAACGCTGATTTCATCAAGCCCAGTTACATACTCAGAATCTGTACTACTGCGCAAATAGGCAAAACAAGTGCGTTCTAAGGCATTTTCTTTAGGCAAAAAACTCATTTCTGACAAAGTTGCCCAAATGCATTTCAGAAGTGTAAAACCTCTTCCCTGAATTGGAAAACATCGAGAAACGGTCGTTTCTGCTAGCGCTGTGCTTCTACACATGTATTTGCTGAACGGTGAAAGCACACAGTAATGCACTTTTCTCCCAACAAATACACTGTTTCAAAGGAAATGGGAACACACTGAGGAGACACTTGTGGGAGCTACTGTGACTAAAACTGAGCTTCCCTACGCACAGGGAAGCAAGAGGAATGCTGATTTCATCAAGCCCAGTTACATACTCAGAATCTGTACTACTGCGCAAATAGGCATGTCTCTTTAGGCAAAAGACTCATTTCTGACAAAGTTGCCCAAATGCATCTCAGACGTGTGTAACTTGTTCCCTGAGTTAGAAAACGTCGAGAAACGGTCATTTCTGCTAGCGCTGTGCTTCTACACATGTATTTGCTGAACGGTGAAAGCGCACAGTAATCCACTTTTCTCCCAGGAAATACACTGTTTCTAAGGAAATGGGAACACACTGAGGAGACACTTGTGGGAGCTACTGTGACTAAAACTGAGCTTCCCTACGCACAGGGAAGCAAGAGAAATGCTGATTTCATCAAGCCCAGTTACATACTCAGAATCTGTACTACTGCGCAAATAGGCATGTCTCTTAAGGCAAAAAACTCATTTCTGAAAAACTTGCCCAAATGCATCTCAGAAGTGTGCAACTTGTTCCCTTAGTTTGAAAACGTCGAGAAACGGTCGTTTCTGCTAGCGCTGTGCTTCTACACATGTATTTGCTGAACGGTGAAAGCGCACAGTAATGCACTTTTCTCCCAGCAAATACACTGTTTCAAAGGAAATGGGAACACACTGAGGAGACACTTGTGGGAGCTACTGTGACTAAAACTGAGCTTCCTTATGCACAGGGAAGCAAGTGAAATGCTGACTTCATCAAGCCCAGTTACATACTCAGAATCTGTACTACTGCACAAATAGGCAAAACAAGTGCGTTCTAAGGCACGTCTCTTTAGGCAAAAAACTCATTTCTGACAAAGTTGCCCAAATGCATCTCAGAAGTGTGCAACTTGTTCCCTTAGTTTGAAAACGTCGAGAAACGGTCGTTTCTGCTAGCGCTGTGCTTCTACACATGTATTTGCTGAACGGTGAAAGCGCACAGTAATGCACTTTTCTCCCAGCAAATACACTGTTTCTAAGGAAATGGGAACACACTGAGGAGACACTTGTGGGAGCTACTGTGACTAAAACTGAGCTTCCCTACGCACAGGGAAGCAAGAGAAATGCTGATTTCATCAAGCCCAGTTACATACTCAGAATCTGTACTACTGCGCAAATAGGCATGTCTCTTTAGGCAAAAAACTCATTTCTGACAAAGTTGCCCAAATGCATCTCAGAAGTGTGTAACTTGTTCCCTGAGTTAGAAAACGTTGAGAAACGGTCATTTCGGCTAGCGCTGTGCTTCTACACATGTATTTGCTGAACGGTGAAAGCGCACAGTAATGCACTTTTCTCCCAGCAAATACACTGTTTCTAAGGAAATGGGAACACACTGAGGAGACACTTGTGGGAGCTACTGTGACTAAAACTGAGCTTCCTTATGCACAGGGAAGCAAGTGAAATGCTGATTTCATCAAGCCCAGTTACATACTAAGAATCTGCACTACTGCGCAAATAGGCAAAACAAGTCCGTTCTAAGGCACGTCTCTTAAGGCAAAAAACTCATTTCTGACAAAGTTGCCCAAATGCATCTCAGAAGTGTGCAACTTGTTCCCTGAGTTTGAAAACGTCGAGAAACGGTCGTTTCTGCTAGCGCTGTGCTTCTACACATGTATTTGCTGAACGGTGAAAGCGCACAGTAATGCACTTTTCTCCCAGCAAATACACTGTTTCAAAGGAAATGGGAACACACTGAGGAGACACGTGTGAGAGCTACTGTGACTAAAACTGAGCTTCCCTACGCACAGGGAAGCAAGAGAAATGCTGATTTCATCAAGCCCAGTTACATACTCAGAATCTGTACTTCTGCGCAAATAGGCATGTCTCTTTAGGCAAAAAACTCATTTCTGACAAACTTGCCCAAATGCATCTCAGAAGTGTGCAACTTGTTCCCTTAGTTTGAAAACGTCGAGAAACGGTCGTTTCTGCTAGCGCTGTGCTTCTACACATGTATTTGCTGAACGGTGAAAGCGCACAGTAATGCACTTTTCTCCCAGCAAATACACTGTTTCAAAGGAAATGGGAACACACTGAGGAGACACGTGTGGGAGCTACTGTGACTAAAACTGAGCTTCCCTACGCACTGGGAAGCAAGAGAAATGCTGATTTCATCAAGCCCAGTTACATACTCAGAATCTGTACTACTGCGGAAATAGCAAATCTAGTGCGTTCTAAGGCACGTCTCTTTAGTCAAAAAACTCATTTCTGACAAAGTTGCCCAAATGCATCTCAGAAGTGTGCAACTTGTTCCCTGAGTTAGAAATCGTCGAGAAACGGTCGTTTCTGCTAGCGCTGTGCTTCTACACATGTATTTGCTGAACGGTGAAAGCACATAGTAATGCACTTCTCTCCCAGCAAATACACTGTTTCTAAGGAAATGGGAACACACTGAGGAGACACTTGTGGGAGCTAATGTTCCTAAAACTGAGCTTCCCTACGCACAGGGAAGAAAGACGAATGCTGATTTCATCAAGCCTAGTTACATACTCAGAATCTGTACTACTGCGCAAATAGGCATGTCTCTTAAGGCAAAAAACTCATTTCTGACAAAGTTGCCCAAATGCATTTCAGAAGTTTGCAACTTCTTCCCTGAATTAAAAAACGTCCAGAAACGGTCGTTTCTGCTAGCGCTGTGCTTCTACACATGTATTTGCTGAACGGTGAAAGCACACAGTAATGCACTTTTCTCCCAGCAAATACACTGTTTCAAAGGAAATGGGAACACACTGAGGAGACACTTGTGGGAGCTACTGTGACTAAAACTGAGCTTCCCTAAGCACAGGGAAGCAAGAGAAATGCTGATTTCATCAAGCCCAGTTACATACTCAGAATCTGTACTACTGCGCAAATAGGCAAATCTAGTGCGTTCTAAGGCACGTCTCTTTAGTCAAAAAACTCATTTCTGACAAAGTTGCCCAAAAGCATCTCAGAAGTGTGCAACTTGTTCCCTGAGTTAGAAAACGTCGAGAAACGGTCGTTTCTACTAGAGCTGTGCTTCTACACATGTATTTGCTGAACGGTGAAAGCGCACAGTAATGCACTTTTCTCCCAGCAAATACACTGTTTCTAAGGAAATGGGAACACACTGAGGAGACACTTGTGGGAGCTACTGTGACTAAAACTGAGCTTCCCTACGAACAGGGAAGCAAGAGAAATGCTGATTTCATCAAGCCCAGTTACATACTCAGAATCTGTGCTACTGCGCAAATAGGCATGTCTCTTTAGGCAAAAAACTCATTTCTGACAAAGTTGCCCAAATGCATCTCAGAAGTGTGAAATTTGTTCCCTGAGTTAGAAAACGTTGAGAAACGGTCATTTCGGCTAGCGCTGTGCTTCTACACATGTATTTGCTGAACGGTGAAAGCGCACAGTAATGCACTTTTCTCCCAGCAAATACACTGTTTCTAAGGAAATGGGAACACACTGAGGAGACACTTGTGGGAGCTACTGTGACTAAAACTGAGCTTCCTTATGCACAGGGAAGCAAGTGAAACGCTGATTTCATCAAGCCCAGTTACATACTCAGAATCTGTACTACTGCGCAAATACGCAAAACAAGTGCGTTCTAAGGCACGTTTCTTTAGGCAAAAAACTCATTTCTGACAAAGTTGCCCAAATGCATTTCAGAAGTGTACAACCTCTTCCCTGAATTGGAAAACGTCGAGAAACGGTCGTTTCTGCTAGCGCTGTGCTTCTACACATGTATTTGCTGAACGGTGAAAGCACACAGTAATGTACTTTTCTCCCAACAAATACACTGTTTCAAAGGAAATGGGAACACACTGAGGAGACACTTGTGGGAGCTACTGTGACTAAAACTGAGCTTCCCTACGCACAGGGAAGCAAGAGGAATGCTGATTTCATCAAGCCCAGTTACATACTCAGAATCTGTACTACTGCGCAAAGAGGCATGTCTCTTTAGGCAAAAGACTCATTTCTGACAAAGTTGCCCAAATGCATCTCAGACGTGTGTAACTTGTTCCCTGAGTTAGAAAACGTCGAGAAACGGTCATTTCTGCTAGCGCTGTGCTTCTACACATGTATTTGCTGAACGGTGAAAGCGCACAGTAATCCACTTTTCTCCCAGGAAATACACTGTTTCTAAGGAAATGGGAACACACTGAGGAGACACTTGTGGGAGCTACTGTGACTAAAACTCAGCTTCCCTACGCACAGGGAAGCAAGAGAAATGCTGATTTCATCAAGCCCAGTTACATACTCAGAATCTGTACTACTGCGCAAATAGGCATGTCTCTTAAGGCAAAAAACTCATTTCTGAAAAACTTGCCCAAATGCATCTCAGAAGTGTGCAACTTGTTCCCTTAGTTTGAAAACGTCGAGAAACGGTCGTTTCTGCTAGCGCTGTGCTTCTACACATGTATTTGCTGAACGGTGAACGCGCACAGTAATGCACTTTTCTCCCAGCAAATACACTGTTTCAAAGGAAATGGGAACACACTGAGGAGACACTTGTGGGAGCTACTGTGACTAAAACTGAGCTTCCTTATGCACAGGGAAGCAAGTGAAATGCTGACTTCATCAAGCCCAGTTACATACTCAGAATCTGTACTACTGCGCAAATAGGCAAAACAAGTGCGTTCTAAGGCACGTCTCTTTAGGCAAAAAACTCATTTCTGACAAAGTTGCCCAAATGCATTTCAGAAGTGTGCAACTTCTTCCCTGAATTGGAAAACGTCGAGAAACGGTCGTTTCTGCTAGCGCTGTGCTTCTACACATGTATTTGCTGAACGGTGAAAGCGCACAGTAATGCACTTTTCTCCCAGCAAATACACTGTTTCTAAGGAAATGGGAACACACTGAGGAGACACTTGTGGGAGCTACTGTGACTAAAACTGAGCTTCCCTACGCACAGGGAAGCAAGAGAAATGCTGATTTCATCAAGCCCAGTTACATACTCAGAATCTGTACTACTGCGCAAATAGGCATGTCTCTTTAGGCAAAAAACTCATTTCTGACAAAGTTGCCCAAATGCATCTCAGAAGTGTGTAACTTGTTCCCTGAGTTAGAAAACGTTGAGAAACGGTCATTTCGGCTAGCGCTGTGCTTCTACACATGTATTTGCTGAACGGTGAAAGCGCACAGTAATGCACTTTTCTCCCAGCAAATACACTGTTTCTAAGGAAATGGGAACACACTGAGGAGACACTTGTGGGAGCTACTGTGACTAAAACTGAGCTTCCTTATGCACAGGGAAGCAAGTGAAATGCTGATTTCATCAAGCCCAGTTACATACTCAGAATCTGTACTACTGCGCAAATAGGCAAAACAAGTCCGTTCTAAGGCACGTCTCTTAAGGCAAAAAACTCATTTCTGACAAAGTTGCCCAAATGCATCTCAGAAGTGTGCAACTTGTTCCCTGAGTTTGAAAACTTCGAGAAACGGTCGTTTCTGCTAGCGCTGTGCTTCTACACATTTATTTGCTGAACGGTGAAAGCGGACAGTAATGCACTTTTCTCCCAGCAAATACACTGTTTCTAAGGAAATGTGAACACACTGAGGAGACACTTGTGGGAGCTAATGTTCCTAAAACTGAGCTTCCCTACGCACAGGGAAGAAAGACGAATGCTGATTTCATCAAGCCTAGTTACATACTCAGAATCTGTACTACTGCGCTAATAGGCATGTCTCTTAAGGCAAAAAACTCATTTCTGACAAAGTTGCCCAAATGCATTTCAGAAGTTTGCAACTTCTTCCCTGAATTAAAAAACGTCCAGAAACGGTCGTTTCTGCTAGCGCTGTGCTTCTACACATGTATTTGCTGAACGGTGAAAGCACACAGTAATGCACTTTTCTCCCAGCAAATACACTGTTTCAAAGGAAATGGGAACACACTGAGGAGACACTTGTGGGAGCTACTGTGACTAAAACTGAGCTTCCCTATGCACAGGGAAGCAAGAGAAATGCTGATTTCATCAAGCCCAGTTACATACTCAGAATCTGTACTACTGCGCAAATAGGCAAAACAAGTGCGTTCTAAGGCACTTTTCTTTAGGCAAAAAACTCATTTCTGACAAAGTTGCCCAAATGCATTTCAGAAGTGTACAACCTCTTCCCTGAATTGGAAAACATCGAGAAACGGTCGTTTCTGCTAGCGCTGTGCTTCTACACATGTATTTGCTGAACGGTGAAAGCACACAGTAATGCACTTTTCTCCCAACAAATACACTGTTTCAAAGGAAATGGGAACACACTGAGGAGACACTTGTGGGAGCTACTGTGACTAAAACTGAGCTTCCCTACGCACAGGGAAGCAAGAGGAATGCTGATTTCATCAAGCCCAGTTACATACTCAGAATCTGTACTACTGCGCAAAGAGGCATGTCTCTTTAGGCAAAAGACTCATTTCTGACAAAGTTGCCCAAATGCATCTCAGACGTGTGTAACTTGTTCCCTGAGTTAGAAAACGTCGAGAAACGGTCATTTCTGCTAGCGCTGTGCTTCTACACATGTATTTGCTGAACGGTGAAAGCGCACAGTAATCCATTTTTCTCCCAGGAAATACACTGTTTCTAAGGAAATGGGAACACACTGAGGAGACACTTGTGGGAGCTACTGTGACTAAAACTGAGCTTCCCTACGCACAGGGAAGCAAGAGAAATGCTGATTTCATCAAGCCCAGTTACATACTCAGAATCTGTACTACTGCGCAAATAGGCATGTCTCTTAAGGCAAAAAACTCATTTCTGACAAACTTGCCCAAATGCATCTCAGAAGTGTGCAACTTGTTCCCTTAGTTTGAAAACGTCGAGAAACGGTCGTTTCTGCTAGCGCTGTGCTTCTACACATGTATTTGCTGAACGGTGAAAGCGCACAGTAATGCACTTTTCTCCCAGCAAATACACTGTTTCAAAGGAAATGGGAACACACTGAGGAGACACTTGTGGGAGCTACTGTGACTAAAACTGAGCTTCCTTATGCACAGGGAAGCAAGTGAAATGCTGACTTCATCAAGCCCAGTTACATACTCAGAATCTGTACTACTGCACAAATAGGCAAAACAAGTGCGTTCTAAGGCACGTCTCTTTAGGCAAAAAACTCATTTCTGACAAAGTTGCCCAAATGCATCTCAGAAGTGTGCAACTTGTTCCCTTAGTTTGAAAACGTCGAGAAACGGTCGTTTCTGCTAGCGCTGTGCTTCTACACATGTATTTGCTGAACGGTGAAAGCGCACAGTAATGCACTTTTCTCCCAGCAAATACACTGTTTCTAAGGAAATGGGAACACACTGAGGAGACACTTGTGGGAGCTACTGTGACTAAAACTGAGCTTCCCTACGCACAGGGAAGCAAGAGAAATGCTGATTTCATCAAGCCCAGTTACATACTCAGAATCTGTACTACTGCGCAAATAGGCATGTCTCTTTAGGCAAAAAACTCATTTCTGACAAAGTTGCCCAAATGCATCTCAGAAGTGTGTAACTTGTTCCCTGAGTTAGAAAACGTTGAGAAACGGTCATTTCGGCTAGCGCTGTGCTTCTACACATGTATTTGCTGAACGGTGAAAGCGCACAGTAATGCACTTTTCTCCCAGCAAATACACTGTTTCTAAGGAAATGGGAACACACTGAGGAGACACTTGTGGGAGCTACTGTGACTAAAACTGAGCTTCCTTATGCACAGGGAAGCAAGTGAAATGCTGATTTCATCAAGCCCAGTTACATACTCAGAATCTGCACTACTGCGCAAATAGGCAAAACAAGTCCGTTCTAAGGCACGTCTCTTAAGGCAAAAAACTCATTTCTGACAAAGTTGCCCAAATGCATCTCAGAAGTGTGCAACTTGTTCCCTGAGTTTGAAAACGTCGAGAAACGGTCGTTTCTGCTAGCGCTGTGCTTCTACACATGTATTTGCTGAACGGTGAAAGCGCACAGTAATGCACTTTTCTCCCAGCAAATACACTGTTTCAAAGGAAATGGGAACACACTGAGGAGACACGTGTGAGAGCTACTGTGACTAAAACTGAGCTTCCCTACGCACAGGGAAGCAAGAGAAATGCTGATTTCATCAAGCCCAGTTACATACTCAGAATCTGTACTTCTGCGCAAATAGGCATGTCTCTTTAGGCAAAAAACTCATTTCTGACAAACTTGCCCAAATGCATCTCAGAATTGTGCAACTTGTTCCCTTAGTTTGAAAACGTCGAGAAACGGTCGTTTCTGCTAGCGCTGTGCTTCTACACATGTATTTGCTGAACGGTGAAAGCGCACAGTAATGCACTTTTCTCCCAGCAAATACACTGTTTCAAAGGAAATGGGAACACACTAAGGAGACACGTGTGGGAGCTACTGTGACTAAAACTGAGCTTCCCTACGCACTGGGAAGCAAGAGAAATGCTGATTTCATCAAGCAAAGTTACATACTCAGAATCTGTACTACTGCGGAAATAGCAAATCTAGTGCGTTCTAAGGCACGTCTCTTTAGTCAAAAAACTCATTTCTGACAAAGTTGCCCAAATGCATCTCAGAAGTGTGCAACTTGTTCCCTGAGTTAGAAAACGTCGAGAAACGGTCGTTTCTGCTAGCGCTGTGCTTCTACACATGTATTTGCTGAACGGTGAAAGCACATAGTAATGCACTTCTCTCCCAGCAAATACACTGTTTCTAAGGAAATGGGAACACACTGAGGAGACACTTGTGGGAGCTAATGTTCCTAAAACTGAGCTTCCCTACGCACAGGGAAGAAAGACGAATGCTGATTTCATCAAGCCTAGTTACATACTCAGAATCTGTACTACTGCGCAAATAGGCATGTCTCTTAAGGCAAAAAACTCATTTCTGACAAAGTTGCCCAAATGCATTTCAGAAGTTTGCAACTTCTTCCCTGAATTAAAAAACGTCCAGAAACGGTCGTTTCTGCTAGCGCTGTGCTTCTACACATGTATTTGCTGAACGGTGAAAGCACACAGTAATGCACTTTTCTCCCAGCAAATACACTGTTTCAAAGGAAATGGGAACACACTGAGGAGACACTTGTGGGAGCTACTGTGACTAAAACTGAGCTTCCCTATGCACAGGGAAGCAAGAGAAATGCTGATTTCATCAAGCCCAGTTACATACTCAGAATCTGTACTACTGCGCAAATAGGCAAATCTAGTGCGTTCTAAGGCACGTCTCTTTAGTCAAAAAACTCATTTCTGACAAAGTTGCCCAAAAGCATCTCAGAAGTGTGCAACTTGTTCCCTGAGTTAGAAAACGTCGAGAAACGGTCGTTTCTACTAGAGCTGTGCTTCTACACATGTATTTGCTGAACGGTGAAAGCGCACAGTAATGCACTTTTCTCCCAGCAAATACACTGTTTCTAAGGAAATGGGAACACACTGAGGAGACACTTGTGGGAGCTACTGTGACTAAAACTGAGCTTCCCTACGCACAGGGAAGCAAGAGAAATGCTGATTTCATCAAGCCCAGTTACATACTCAGAATCTGTGCTACTGCGCAAATAGGCATGTCTCTTTAGGCAAAAAACTCATTTCTGACAAAGTTGCCCAAATGCATCTCAGAAGTGTGCAATTTGTTCCCTGAGTTAGAAAACGTTGAGAAACGGTCATTTCGGCTAGCGCTGTGCTTCTACACATGTATTTGCTGAACGGTGAAAGCGCACAGTAATGCACTTTTCTCCCAGCAAATACACTGTTTCTAAGGAAATGGGAACACACTGAGGAGACACTTGTGGGAGCTACTGTGACTAAAACTGAGCTTCCTTATGCACAGGGAAGCAAGTGAAATGCTGACTTCATCAAGCCCAGTTACATACTCAGAATCTGTACTACTGCACAAATAGGCAAAACAAGTGCGTTCTAAGGCACGTCTCTTTAGGCAAAAAACTCATTTCTGACAAAGTTGCCCAAATGCATCTCAGAAGTGTGCAACTTGTTCCCTTAGTTTGAAAACGTCGAGAAACGGTCGTTTCTGCTAGCGCTGTGCTTCTACACATGTATTTGCTGAACGGTGAAAGCGCACAGTAATGCACTTTTCTCCCAGCAAATACACTGTTTCTAAGGAAATGGGAACACACTGAGGAGACACTTGTGGGAGCTACTGTGACTAAAACTGAGCTTCCCTACGCACAGGGAAGCAAGAGAAATGCTGATTTCATCAAGCCCAGTTACATACTCAGAATCTGTACTACTGCGCAAATAGGCATGTCTCTTTAGGCAAAAAACTCATTTCTGACAAAGTTGCCCAAATGCATCTCAGAAGTGTGTAACTTGTTCCCTGAGTTAGAAAACGTTGAGAAACGGTCATTTCGGCTAGCGCTGTGCTTCTACACATGTATTTGCTGAACGGTGAAAGCGCACAGTAATGCACTTTTCTCCCAGCAAATACACTGTTTCTAAGGAAATGGGAACACACTGAGGAGACACTTGTGGGAGCTACTGTGACTAAAACTGAGCTTCCTTATGCACAGGGAAGCAAGTGAAATGCTGATTTCATCAAGCCCAGTTACATACTCAGAATCTGTACTACTGCGCAAATAGGCAAAACAAGTCCGTTCTAAGGCACGTCTCTTAAGGCAAAAAACTCATTTCTGACAAAGTTGCCCAAATGCATCTCAGAAGTGTGCAACTTGTTCCCTGAGTTTGAAAACGTCGAGAAACGGTCGTTTCTGCTAGCGCTGTGCTTCTACACATGTATTTGCTGAACGGTGAAAGCGCACAGTAATGCACTTTTCTCCCAGCAAATACACTGTTTCTAAGGAAATGGGAACACACTGAGGAGACACTTGTGGGAGCTACTGTGACTAAAACTGAGCTTCCCTACGCACAGGGAAGCAAGAGAAATGCTGATTTCATCAAGCCCAGTTACATACTCAGAATCTGTACTACTGCGCAAATAGGCATGTCTCTTTAGGCAAAAAACTCATTTCTGACAAAGTTGCCCAAATGCATCTCAGAAGTGTGTAACTTGTTCCCTGAGTTAGAAAACGTTGAGAAACGGTCATTTCGGCTAGCGCTGTGCTTCTACACATGTATTTGCTGAACGGTGAAAGCGCACAGTAATGCACTTTTCTCCCAGCAAATACACTGTTTCTAAGGAAATGGGAACACACTGAGGAGACACTTGTGGGAGCTACTGTGACTAAAACTGAGCTTCCTTATGCACAGGGAAGCAAGTGAAATGCTGATTTCATCAAGCCCAGTTACATACTCAGAATCTGCACTACTGCGCAAATAGGCAAAACAAGTCCGTTCTAAGGCACGTCTCTTAAGGCAAAAAACTCATTTCTGACAAAGTTGCCCAAATGCATCTCAGAAGTGTGCAACTTGTTCCCTGAGTTTGAAAACGTCGAGAAACGGTCGTTTCTGCTAGCGCTGTGCTTCTACACATGTATTTGCTGAACGGTGAAAGCGCACAGTAATGCACTTTTCTCCCAGCAAATACACTGTTTCAAAGGAAATGGGAACACACTGAGGAGACACGTGTGAGAGCTACTGTGACTAAAACTGAGCTTCCCTACGCACAGGGAAGCAAGAGAAATGCTGATTTCATCAAGCCCAGTTACATACTCAGAATCTGTACTTCTGCGCAAATAGGCATGTCTCTTTAGGCAAAAAACTCATTTCTGACAAAGTTGCCCAAATGCATCTCAGAAGTGTGCAACTTGTTCCCTTAGTTTGAAAACGTCGAGAAACGGTCGTTTCTGCTAGCGCTGTGCTTCTACACATGTATTTGCTGAACGGTGAAAGCGCACAGTAATGCACTTTTCTCCCAGCAAATACACTGTTTCAAAGGAAATGGGAACACACTGAGGAGACACGTGTGGGAGCTACTGTGACTAAAACTGAGCTTCCCTACGCACTGGGAAGCAAGAGAAATGCTGATTTCATCAAGCCCAGTTACATACTCAGAATCTGTACTACTGCGGAAATAGCAAATCTAGTGCGTTCTAAGGCACGTCTCTTTAGTCAAAAAACTCATTTCTGACAAAGTTGCCCAAATGCATCTCAGAAGTGTGCAACTTGTTCCCTGAGTTAGAAAACGTCGAGAAACGGTCGTTTCTGCTAGCGCTGTGCTTCTACACATGTATTTGCTGAACGGTGAAAGCACATAGTAATGCACTTCTCTCCCAGCAAATACACTGTTTCTAAGGAAATGGGAACACACTGAGGAGACACTTGTGGGAGCTAATGTTCCTAAAACTGAGCTTCCCTACGCACAGGGAAGAAAGACAAATGCTGATTTCATCAAGCCTAGTTACATACTCAGAATCTGTACTACTGCGCAAATAGGCATGTCTCTTAAGGCAAAAAACTCATTTCTGACAAAGTTGCCCAAATGCATTTCAGAAGTTTGCAACTTCTTCCCTGAATTAAAAAACGTCCAGAAACGGTCGTTTCTGCTAGCGCTGTGCTTCTACACATGTATTTGCTGAACGGTGAAAGCACACAGTAATGCACTTTTCTCCCAGCAAATACACTGTTTCAAAGGAAATGGGAACACACTGAGGAGACACTTGTGGGAGCTACTGTGACTAAAACTGAGCTTCCCTATGCACAGGGAAGCAAGAGAAATGCTGATTTCATCAAGCCCAGTTACATACTCAGAATCTGTACTACAGCGCAAATAGGCAAATCTAGTGCGTTCTAAGGCACGTCTCTTTAGTCAAAAAACTCATTTCTGACAAAGTTGCCCAAAAGCATCTCAGAAGTGTGCAACTTGTTCCCTGAGTTAGAAAACGTCGAGAAACGGTCGTTTCTACTAGAGCTGTGCTTCTACACATGTATTTGCTGAACGGTGAAAGCGCACAGTAATGCACTTTTCTCCCAGCAAATACACTGTTTCTAAGGAAATGGGAACACACTGAGGAGACACTTGTGGGAGCTACTGTGACTAAAACTGAGCTTCCCTACGAACAGGGAAGCAAGAGAAATGCTGATTTCATCAAGCCCAGTTACATACTCAGAATCTGTGCTACTGCGCAAATAGGCATGTCTCTTTAGGCAAAAAACTCATTTCTGACAGAGTTGCCCAAATGCATCTCAGAAGTGTGCAATTTGTTCCCTGAGTTAGAAAACGTTGAGAAACGGTCATTTCGGCTAGCGCTGTGCTTCTACACATGTATTTGCTGAACGGTGAAAGCGCACAGTAATGCACTTTTCTCCCAGCAAATACACTGTTTCTAAGGAAATGGGAACACACTGAGGAGACACTTGTGGGAGCTACTGTGACTAAAACTGAGCTTCCTTATGCACAGGGAAGCAAGTGAAACGCTGATTTCATCAAGCCCAGTTACATACTCAGAATCTGTACTACTGCGCAAATACGCAAAACAAGTGCGTTCTAAGGCACGTTTCTTTAGGCAAAAAACTCATTTCTGACAAAGTTGCCCAAATGCATTTCAGAAGTGTACAACCTCTTCCCTGAATTGGAAAACGTCGAGAAACGGTCGTTTCTGCTAGCGCTGTGCTTCTACACATGTATTTGCTGAACGGTGAAAGCACACAGTAATGCACTTTTCTCCCAACAAATACACTGTTTCAAAGGAAATGGGAACACACTGAGGAGACACTTGTGGGAGCTACTGTGACTAAAACTGAGCTTCCCTACGCACAGGGAAGCAAGAGGAATGCTGATTTCATCAAGCCCAGTTACATACTCAGAATCTGTACTACTGCGCAAAGAGGCATGTCTCTTTAGGCAAAAGACTCATTTCTGACAAAGTTGCCCAAATGCATCTCAGACGTGTGTAACTTGTTCCCTGAGTTAGAAAACGTCGAGAAACGGTCATTTCTGCTAGCGCTGTGCTTCTACACATGTATTTGCTGAACGGTGAAAGCGCACAGTAATCCACTTTTCTCCCAGGAAATACACTGTTTCTAAGGAAATGGGAACACACTGAGGAGACACTTGTGGGAGCTACTGTGACTAAAACTCAGCTTCCCTACGCACAGGGAAGCAAGAGAAATGCTGATTTCATCAAGCCCAGTTACATACTCAGAATCTGTACTACTGCGCAAATAGGCATGTCTCTTAAGGCAAAAAACTCATTTCTGAAAAACTTGCCCAAAAGCATCTCAGAAGTGTGCAACTTGTTCCCTTAGTTTGAAAACGTCGAGAAACGGTCGTTTCTGCTAGCGCTGTGCTTCTACACATGTATTTGCTGAACGGTGAACGCGCACAGTAATGCACTTTTCTCCCAGCAAATACACTGTTTCAAAGGAAATGGGAACACACTGAGGAGACACTTGTGGGAGCTACTGTGACTAAAACTGAGCTTCCTTATGCACAGGGAAGCAAGTGAAATGCTGACTTCATCAAGCCCAGTTACATACTCAGAATCTGTACTACTGCGCAAATAGGCAAAACAAGTGCGTTCTAAGGCACGTCTCTTTAGGCAAAAAACTCATTTCTGACAAAGTTGCCCAAATGCATTTCAGAAGTGTGCAACTTCTTCCCTGAATTGGAAAACGTCGAGAAACGGTCGTTTCTGCTAGCGCTGTGCTTCTACACATGTATTTGCTGAACGGTGAAAGCGCACAGTAATGCACTTTTCTCCCAGCAAATACACTGTTTCTAAGGAAATGGGAACACACTGAGGAGACACTTGTGGGAGCTACTGTGACTAAAACTGAGCTTCCCTACGCACAGGGAAGCAAGAGAAATGCTGATTTCATCAAGCCCAGTTACATACTCAGAATCTGTACTACTGCGCAAATAGGCATGTCTCTTTAGGCAAAAAACTCATTTCTGACAAAGTTGCCCAAATGCATCTCAGAAGTGTGTAACTTGTTCCCTGAGTTAGAAAACGTTGAGAAACGGTCTTTCGGCTAGCGCTGTGCTTCTACACATGTATTTGCTGAACGGTGAAAGCGCACAGTAATGCACTTTTCTCCCAGCAAATACACTGTTTCTAAGGAAATGGGAACACACTGAGGAGACACTTGTGGGAGCTACTGTGACTAAAACTGAGCTTCCCTACGCACAGGGAAGCAAGAGAAATGCTGATTTCATCAAGCCCAGTTACATACTCAGAATCTGTACTACTGCGCAAATAGGCATGTCTCTTTAGGCAAGAAACTCATTTCTGACAAAGTTGCCCAAATGCATCTCAGAAGTGTGCACGTTGTTCCCTGAGTTAGAAAACGTTGAGAAACGGTCATTTCGGCTAGCGCTGTGCTTCTACACATTTATTTGCTGAACGGTGAAAGCCCACAGTAATGCACTTTTCTCCCAGCAAATACACTGTTTCTAAGGAAATGGGAACACACTGAGGAGACACTTGTGGGAGCTACTGTGACTAAAACTGAGCTTCCTTATGCACAGGGAAGCAAGTGAAACGCTGATTTCATCAAGCCCAGTTACATACTCAGAATCTGTACTACTGCGCAAATAGGCTAAACAAGTGCGTTCTAAGGCACGTCTCTTTAGGCAAAAAACTCATTTCTGACAAAGTTGCCCAAATGCATCTCAGAAGTGTGCAACTTGTTCCCTGAGTTAGAAAACGTCGAGAAACGGTCGTTTCTGCTAGCGCTGTGCTTCTACACATGTATTTGCTGAACGGTGAAAGCACACAGTAATGCACTTTTCTCCCAGCAAATACACAGTTTTAAAGGAAATGGGAACACACTGAGGAGACACTTGTGGGAGCTACTGTGACTAAAACTGAGCTTCCCTACGCACAGGGAAGCAAGAGAAATGCTGATTTCATCAAGCCCAGTTACATACTCAGAATCTGTACTACTGCGCAAATAGGCAAATCTAGTGCGTTCTAAGGCACGTCTCTTTAGGCAAAAAACTCATTTCTGACAAAGTTGCCCAAATACATCTCAGAAGTGTTTAACTTGTTCTCTGAGTTAGAAAACGTCGAGAAACGGTCGTTTCTGCTAGCGCTGTGCTTCTACACATGTATTTGCTGAACGGTGATAGCGCACAGTAATGCACTTTTCTCCCAGCAAATACACTGTTTCTAAGGAAATGGGAACACACTGAGGAGACACTTGTGGGAGCTACTGTGACTAAAACTGAGCTTCCCTACGCACAGGGAAGCAAGAGAAATGCTGATTTCATCAAGCCCAGTTACATACTCAGAATCTGTACTACTGCGCAAATAGGCACGGGTCTTTAGGCATAAAACTCATTTCTTACAAAGTTGCCCAAATGCATCTCAGAAGTGTTCAACTTGTTCCCTGTGTTAGAAAACGTCGAGAAACGGTCGTTTCTGCTAGCGCTGTGCTTCTACACATGTATTTGCTGAACGGTGAAAGCGCACAGTAATGCACTTTTCTCCCAGCAAATACACTGTTTCTAAGGAAATGGGAACACACTGAGGAGACACTTGTGGGAGCTACTGTGACTAAAACTGAGCTTCCCTACACGCAGGGAAGCAAGAGAAATGCTGATTTCATCAAGCTCAGGTACATACTGAGAATCTGTACTACTGCGCAAATAGGCACGTCTCTTTAGGCAAAAATCTCATTTCTGACAAACTTGCCCAAATGCATCTCAGAAGTGTGCAACTTGTTCCCTTAGTTTGAAAACGTCGAGAAACGGTCGTTTCTGCTAGCGCTGTGCTTCTACACATGTATTTGCTGAACAGTGAAAGCACACAGTAATGCACTTTTCTCCCAGCAAATACACTGTTTCTAACGAAATGGGAACACACTGAGGAGACACTTGTGGGAGCTACTGTGACTAAAACTGAGCTTCCTTATGCACAGGGAAGCAAGAGAAATGCTGATTTCATCAAGCCCAGTTACATACTCAGAATCTGTACTTCTGCGCAAATAGGCAAAACAAGTGCGTTCTAAGGCACGTCTCTTTAGGCAAAAAACTCATTTCTGGCAAAGTTGCCCAAATGCATCTCAGAAGTGTGCAACTTGTTCCCTGAGTTAGAAAATGTTGAGAAACGGTCATTTCGGCTAGCGCTGTGCTTCTACACATTTATTTGCTGAACGGTGAGAGCGCACAGTAATGCACTTTTCTCCCAGCAAATACACTGTTTCTAAGGAAATGGGAACACACTGAGGAGACACTTGTGGGAGCTACTGTGACTAAAACTGAGCTTCCTTATGCACAGAGAAGCAAGTGAAATGCTGATTTCATCAAGCCCAGTTACATACTCAGAATCTGTACTACTGCGCAAATAGGCATGTCTCTTTAGGCAAAAAACTCATTTCTGACAAAGTTGCCCAAATGCATCTCAGAAGTGTGTAACTTGTTCCCTGAGTTAGAAAACGTTGAGAAACGGTCGTTTCTGCTAACGCTGTGCTTCTACACATGTATTTGCTGAACGGTGAAAGCACACAGTAATGCACTTTTCTCCCAGCAAATACACTGTATCAAAGGAAATGGGAACACACTGAGGAGACACTTGTGGGAGCTACTGTGACTAAAACTGAGCTTCCCTATGCACAGGGAAGCAATAGAAATGCTGATTTCATCAAGCCCAGTTACATACTCAGAATCTGTACTACTGCGCAAATAGGCAAATCTAGTGCGTTCTAAGGCACGTCTCTTTAGGCAAAAAACTCATTTCTGACAAAGTTGCCCAAATACATCTCAGAAGTGTGCAACTTGTTCCCTGAGTTAGAAAACGTCGAGAAACGGTCGTTTCTGCTAGCGCTGTGCTTCTACACATGTATTTGCTGAACGATGATAGCGCACAGTAATGCTCTTTTCTCCCAGCAAATACACTGTTTCTAAGGAAATGGGAACACACTGAGGAGACACTTGTGGGAGCTACTGTGACTAAAACTGAGCTTCCCTACGCACAGGGAAGCAAGAGAAATGCTGATTTCATCAAGCCCAGTTACATACTCAGAATCTGTACTACTGCGCAAATAGGCATGTCTCTTTAGGCAAGAAACTCATTTCTGACAAAGTTGCCCAAATGCATCTCAGAAGTGTGCACGTTGTTCCCTGAGTTAGAAAACGTTGAGAAACGGTCATTTCGGCTAGCGCTGTGCTTCTACACATTTATTTGCTGAACGGTGAAAGCCCACAGTAATGCACTTTTCTCCCAGCAAATACACTGTTTCTAAGGAAATGGGAACACACTGAGGAGACACTTGTGGGAGCTACTGTGACTAAAACTGAGCTTCCTTATGCACAGGGAAGCAAGTGAAACGCTGATTTCATCAAGCCCAGTTACATACTCAGAATCTGTACTACTGCGCAAATAGGCTAAACAAGTGCGTTCTAAGGCACGTCTCTTTAGGCAAAAAACTCATTTCTGACAAAGTTGCCCAAATGCATCTCAGAAGTGTGCAACTTGTTCCCTGAGTTAGAAAACGTCGAGAAACGGTCGTTTCTGCTAGCGCTGTGCTTCTACACATGTATTTGCTGAACGGTGAAAGCACACAGTAATGCACTTTTCTCCCAGCAAATACACAGTTTTAAAGGAAATGGGAACACACTGAGGAGACACTTGTGGGAGCTACTGTGACTAAAACTGAGCTTCCCTACGCACAGGGAAGCAAGAGAAATGCTGATTTCATCAAGCCCAGTTACATACTCAGAATCTGTACTACTGCGCAAATAGGCAAATCTAGTGCGTTCTAAGGCACGTCTCTTTAGGCAAAAAACTCATTTCTGACAAAGTTGCCCAAATACATCTCAGAAGTGTTTAACTTGTTCTCTGAGTTAGAAAACGTCGAGAAACGGTCGTTTCTGCTAGCGCTGTGCTTCTACACATGTATTTGCTGAACGGTGATAGCGCACAGTAATGTACTTTTCTCCCAGCAAATACACTGTTTCTAAGGAAATGGGAACACACTGAGGAGACACTTGTGGGAGCTACTGTGACTAAAACTGAGCTTCCCTACGCACAGGGAAGCAAGAGAAATGCTGATTTCATCAAGCCCAGTTACATACTCAGAATCTGTACTACTGCGCAAATAGGCACGGGTCTTTAGGCATAAAACTCATTTCTTACAAAGTTGCCCAAATGCATCTCAGAAGTGTTCAACTTGTTCCCTGTGTTAGAAAACGTCGAGAAACGGTCGTTTCTGCTAGCGCTGTGCTTCTACACATGTATTTGCTGAACGGTGAAAGCGCACAGTAATGCACTTTTCTCCCAGCAAATACACTGTTTCTAAGGAAATGGGAACACACTGAGGAGACACTTGTGGGAGCTACTGTGACTAAAACTGAGCTTCCCTACACGCAGGGAAGCAAGAGAAATGCTGATTTCGTCAAGCTCAGGTACATACTGAGAATCTGTACTACTGCGCAAATAGGCACGTCTCTTTAGGCAAAAATCTCATTTCTGACAAACTTGCCCAAATGCATCTCAGAAGTGTGCAACTTGTTCCCTTAGTTTGAAAACGTCGAGAAACGGTCGTTTCTGCTAGCGCTGTGCTTCTACACATGTATTTGCTGAACAGTGAAAGCACACAGTAATGCACTTTTCTCCCAGCAAATACACTGTTTCTAACGAAATGGGAACACACTGAGGAGACACTTGTGGGAGCTACTGTGACTAAAACTGAGCTTCCTTATGCACAGGGAAGCAAGAGAAATGCTGATTTCATCAAGCCCAGTTACATACTCAGAATCTGTACTTCTGCGCAAATAGGCAAAACAAGTGCGTTCTAAGGCACGTCTCTTTAGGCAAAAAACTCATTTCTGGCAAAGTTGCCCAAATGCATCTCAGAAGTGTGCAACTTGTTCCCTGAGTTAGAAAATGTTGAGAAACGGTCATTTCGGCTAGCGCTGTGCTTCTACACATTTATTTGCTGAACGGTGAGAGCGCACAGTAATGCACTTTTCTCCCAGCAAATACACTGTTTCTAAGGAAATGGGAACACACTGAGGAGACACTTGTGGGAGCTACTGTGACTAAAACTGAGCTTCCTTATGCACAGAGAAGCAAGTGAAATGCTGATTTCATCAAGCCCAGTTACATACTCAGAATCTGTACTACTGCGCAAATAGGCATGTCTCTTTAGGCAAAAAACTCATTTCTGACAAAGTTGCCCAAATGCATCTCAGAAGTGTGTAACTTGTTCCCTGAGTTAGAAAACGTCGAGAAACGGTCATTTCGGCTAGCGCTGTGCTTCTACACATTTATTTGCTGAACGGTGAAAGCGCACAGTAATGCACTTTTCTCCCAGCAAATACACTGTTTCTAAGGAAATGTGAACACACTGAGGAGACACTTGTGGGAGCTACTGTGACTAAAACTGAGCTGCCCTACGCACAGGGAAGCAAGAGGATTGCTGATTTCATCAAGCTCAGTTACATACTCAGAATCTGTACTACTGCGCAAATAGGCATGTCTCTTAAGGCAAAAAACTCATTTCTGACAAAGTTGCCCAAATGCATCTCAGACGTGTGTAACTTGTTCCCTGAGTTAGAAAACGTCGAGAAACGGTCATTTCGGCTAGCGCTGTGCTTCTACACATTTATTTGCTGAACGGTGAAAGCGCACTGCACTTTTCTCCCAGCAAATACTCTGTTTCTAAGGAAATGGGAACACACTGAGGAGACACTTGTGGGAGCTACTGTTCCTAAAACTGAGCTTCCCTACGCACAGGGAAGCAAGAGAAATGCTGATTTCATCAAGCCTAGTTACATACTCAGAATCTGTACTACTGCGCAAATAGGCATGTCTCTTACGGCAAAAAACTCATTTCTGACAAAGTTGCCCAAATGCATTTCAGAAGTTTGCAACTTCTTCCCTGAATTAGAAAACGTCGAGAAACGGTCGTTTCTGCTAGCGCTGTGCTTCTACACATGTATTTGCTGAACGGTGAAAGCGCACAGTAATGCACTTTTCTCCCAGCAAATACACTGTTTCTAAAGAAATGGGAACACACTGAGGAGACACTTGTGGGAGCTACTGTGACTAAAACTGAGCTTCCCTACACACAGGGAAGCAAGAGAAATGCTGATTTCATCAAGCCCAGTTACATACTCAGAATCTGTACTACTGCGCAAATAGGCATGTCTCTTTAGGCAAAAAACTCATTTCTGACAAAGTTGCCCAAATGCATCTCAGAAGTGTGAAACTTGTTCCCTGAGTTAGAAAACGTTTTGAAACAGTCATTTCGGCTAGCGCTGTGCTTCTACACATTTATTTCCTGAACGGTGAAAGCGCACAGTAATGCACTTTTCTCCCAGCAAATACACTGTTTCTAAGGAAATGGGAACACACTGAGGAGACACTTGTGGGAGCTACTGTGACTAAAACTGAGCTTCTCTACGCACAGGGAAGCAAGAGAAATGCTGATTTCATCAAGCCCAGTTACATACTCAGAATCTGTACTACTGCGCAAATAGGCATGTCTCTTTAGGCAAAAAACTCATTTCTGACAAAGTTGCCCAAATGCATTTCAGAAGTGTGCAATTTGTTCCCTGAGTTAGAAAACGTCGAGAAACGGTCGTTTCTGCCAGCGCTGTGCTTCTACACATGTATTTGCTGAACGGTGAAAGCACACAGTAATGCACTTTTCTCCCAGCAAATACACTGTTTCTAAGGAAATGGGAACACACTGAGGAGACACTTGTGGGAGCTACTGTGACTAAAACTGAGCTTCCTTATGCACAGGGAAGCAAGTGAAATGCTGATTTCATCAAGCCCAGTTACATACTCAGAATCTGTACTACTGCGCAAATAGGCAAATCTAGTGCATTCTAAGGCACGTCTCTTTAGGCAAAAAACTCATTTCTGACAAAGTTGCCCAAATACATCTCAGAAGTGTGCAACTTGTTCCCTGAGTTAGAAAACGTCGAGAAACGGTCGTTTCTGCTAGCGCTGTGCTTCTACACATGTATTTGCTGAACGATGATAGCGCACAGTAATGCTCTTTTCTCCCAGCAAATACACTGTTTCTAAGGAAATGGGAACACACTGAGGAGACACTTGTGGGAGCTACTGTGACTAAAACTGAGCTTCCCTACGCACAGGGAAGCAAGAGAAATGCTGATTTCATCAAGCCCAGTTACATACTCAGAATCTGTACTACTGCGCAAATAGGCATGTCTCTTTAGGCAAGAAACTCATTTCTGACAAAGTTGCCCAAATGCATCTCAGAAGTGTGCACGTTGTTCCCTGAGTTAGAAAACGTTGAGAAATGGTCATTTCGGCTAGCGCTGTGCTTCTACACATTTATTTGCTGAACGGTGAAAGCCCACAGTAATGCACTTTTCTCCCAGCAAATACACTGTTTCTAAGGAAATGGGAACACACTGAGGAGACACTTGTGGGAGCTACTGTGACTAAAACTGAGCTTCCTTATGCACAGGGAAGCAAGTGAAACGCTGATTTCATCAAGCCCAGTTACATACTCAGAATCTGTACTACTGCGCAAATAGGCTAAACAAGTGCGTTCTAAGGCACGTCTCTTTAGGCAAAAAACTCATTTCTGACAAAGTTGCCCAAATGCATCTCAGAAGTGTGCAACTTGTTCCCTGAGTTAGAAAACGTCGAGAAACGGTCGTTTCTGCTAGCGCTGTGCTTCTACACATGTATTTGCTGAACGGTGAAAGCACACAGTAATGCACTTTTCTCCCAGCAAATACACAGTTTTAAAGGAAATGGGAACACACTGAGGAGACACTTGTGGGAGCTACTGTGACTAAAACTGAGCTTCCCTACGCACAGGGAAGCAAGAGAAATGCTGATTTCATCAAGCCCAGTTACATACTCAGAATCTGTACTACTGCGCAAATAGGCAAATCTAGTGCGTTCTAAGGCACGTCTCTTTAGGCAAAAAACTCATTTCTGACAAAGTTGCCCAAATACATCTCAGAAGTGTTTAACTTGTTCTCTGAGTTAGAAAACGTCGAGAAACGGTCGTTTCTGCTAGCGCTGTGCTTCTACACATGTATTTGCTGAACGGTGATAGCGCACAGTAATGCACTTTTCTCCCAGCAAATACACTGTTTCTAAGGAAATGGGAACACACTGAGGAGACACTTGTGGGAGCTACTGTGACTAAAACTGAGCTTCCCTACGCACAGGGAAGCAAGAGAAATGCTGATTTCATCAAGCCCAGTTACATACTCAGAATCTGTACTACTGCGCAAATAGGCACGGGTCTTTAGGCATAAAACTCATTTCTTACAAAGTTGCCCAAATGCATCTCAGAAGTGTTCAACTTGTTCCCTGAGTTAGAAAACGTCGAGAAACGGTCGTTTCTGCTAGCGCTGTGCTTCTACACATGTATTTGCTGAACGGTGAAAGCGCACAGTAATGCACTTTTCTCCCAGCAAATACACTGTTTCTAAGGAAATGGGAACACACTGAGGAGACACTTGTGGGAGCTACTGTGACTAAAACTGAGCTTCCCTACACGCAGGGAAGCAAGAGAAATGCTGATTTCATCAAGCTCAGGTACATACTGAGAATCTGTACTACTGCGCAAATAGGCACGTCTCTTTAGGCAAAAATCTCATTTCTGACAAACTTGCCCAAATGCATCTCAGAAGTGTGCAACTTGTTCCCTTAGTTTGAAAACGTCGAGAAACGGTCGGTTCTGCTAGCGCTGTGCTTCTACACATGTATTTGCTGAACAGTGAAAGCACACAGTAATGCACTTTTCTCCCAGCAAATACACTGTTTCTAACGAAATGGGAACACACTGAGGAGACACTTGTGGGAGCTACTGTGACTAAAACTGAGCTTCCTTATGCACAGGGAAGCAAGAGAAATGCTGATTTCATCAAGCCCAGTTACATACTCAGAATCTGTACTTCTGCGCAAATAGGCAAAACAAGTGCGTTCTAAGGCACGTCTCTTTAGGCAAAAAACTCATTTCTGGCAAAGTTGCCCAAATGCATCTCAGAAGTGTGCAACTTGTTCCCTGAGTTAGAAAATGTTGAGAAACGGTCATTTCGGCTAGCGCTGTGCTTCTACACATTTATTTGCTGAACGGTGAGAGCGCACAGTAATGCACTTTTCTCCCAGCAAATACACTGTTTCTAAGGAAATGGGAACACACTGAGGAGACACTTGTGGGAGCTACTGTGACTAAAACTGAGCTTCCTTATGCACAGAGAAGCAAGTGAAATGCTGATTTCATCAAGCCCAGTTACATACTCAGAATCTGTACTACTGCGCAAATAGGCATGTCTCTTCAGGCAAAAAACTCATTTCTGACAAAGTTGCCCAAATGCATTTCAGAAGTTTGCAACTTATTCCCTGAATTAGAAAACGTCGAGAAACGGTCGTTTCTGCTAGCGCTGTGTTTCTACACATGTATTTGCTGAACGGTGAAAGCACACAGTAATGCACTTTTCTCCCAGCAAATACCCTGTTTCTAAGGAAATGGGAACACACTGAGGAGACACTTGTGGGAGCTACAGTGACTAAACCTCAGCTTCCCTACGCACAGGGAAGCAAGAGAAATGCTGATTTCATCAAGCCCAGTTACATACTCAGAATCTGTACTACTGCGCAAATAGGCATGTCTCTTAAGGCAAAAAACTCATTTCTGACAAACTTGCCCAAATGCATCTCAGAAGTGTGCAACTTGTTCCCTTAGTTTGAAAACGTCGAGAAACGGTCGTTTCTGCCAGCGCTGTGCTTCTACACATGTATTTGCTGAACGGTGAAAGCGCACAGTAATGCACTTTTCTCCCAGCAAATACACTGTTTCTAAGGAAATGGGAACACACTGAGGAGACACTTGTGGGAGCTACTGTGACTAAAACTGAGCTTCCTTATGCACAGGGAAGCAAGTGAAATGCTGATTTCATCAAGCCCAGTTACATACTCAGAATCTGTACTACTGCGCAAATAGGCAAAACAAGTGCGTTCTAAGACACGTCTCTTTAGGCAAAAAACTCATTTCTGACAAAGTTGCCCAAATGCATTTCAGAAGTGTGCAACTTCTTCCCAGAATTGGAAAACGTCGTGAAACGGTCGTTTCTGCTAGCTCTGTGCTTCTACACATGTATTTGCTGAACGGTGAAAGCACACAGTAATGCACTTTTCTCCCAGCAAATACACTGTTTCAAAGGAAATGGGAACACACTGAGGAGACACTTGTGGGAGCTACTGTGACTAAAACTGAGCTTCCCTACGCACAGGGAAGCAAGAGAAATGCTGATTTCATCAAGCCCAGTTACATACTCAGAATCTGTACTACTGCGCAAATAGGCACGTCTCTTTAGGCATAAAACTCATTTCTTACAAAGTTGCCCAAATGCATCTCAGAAGTGTGCAACTTGTTCCCTGAGTTAGAAAACGTCGAGAAACGGTCGTTTCTGCTAGCGCTGTGCTTCTACACATGTATTTGCTGAACGGTGAAAGCGCACAGTATTGCACTTTTCAACCAGCAAATACACTGTTTCTAACGAAATGGGAACACACTGAGGAGACACTTGTGGGAGCTACTGTGACTAAAACTGAGCTTCCCTACACGCAGGGAAGCAAGAGAAATGCTGATTTCATCAAGCCCAGTTACATACTCAGAATCTGTACTACTGCGCAAATAGGCATGTCACTTTAGGCAAAAAACTCATTTCTGACAAAGTTGCCCAAATGCATCTCAGACGTGTGTAACTTGTTCCCTGAGTTAGAAAACGTAGAGAAACGGTCATTTCGGCTAGCGCTGTGCTTCTACACATTTATTTGCTGAACGGTGAAAGCGCACAGTAATGCACTTTTCTCCCAGCAAATACACTGTTTCTAAGAAAATGGGAACACACTGAGGAGACACTTGTGGCAGCTACTGTGACTAAAACTGAGCTTCCCTACGCACAGGGAAGCAAGTGAAATGCTGATTTCATCAAGCCCAGTTACATACTCAGAATCTGTACTACTGCGCAAATAGGCAAAACAAGGGCGTTCTAAGGCACGTCTCTTTAGTCAAAAAACTCATTTCTGACAAAGTTGCCCAAATGCATCTCAGAAGTGTGCAACTTGTTCCCTGAGTTAGAAAACGTCGAGAAACGGTCGTTTCTGCTAGCGCTGTGCTTCTACACATGTATTTGCTGAACGGTGAAAGCGCACAGTAATGCACTTTTCTCCCAGCAAATACCCTGTTTCTAAGGAAATGGGAACACACTGAGGAGACACTTGTGGGAGCTACTGTGACTAAAACTGAGCTTCCCTACACACAGGGAAGCAAGAGAAATGCTGATATCATCAAGCCCAGTTACATACTCAGAATCTGTACTACTGCGCAAATAGGCATGTCTCTTTAGGCAAAAAACTCATTTCTGACAAAGTTGCCCAAATGCATCTCAGAAGTGTGTAACTTGTTCCCTGAGTTAGAAAACGTCGAGAAACGGTCATTTCGGCTAGAGCTGTGCTTCTACACATTTATTTGCTGAACGGTGAAAGCGGACAGTAATGCACTTTTCTCCCAGCAAATACACTGTTTCTAAGGAAATGTGAAAACACTGAGGAGACACTTGTGGGAGCTACTGTGACTAAAACTGAGCTTCCCTACGCACAGGGAAGCAAGAGGATTGCTGATTTCATCAAGCTCAGTTACATACTCAGAATCTGTACTACTGCGCAAATAGGCATGTCTCTTTAGGCAAAAAACTCATTTCTGACAAAGTTGCCCAAATGCATCTCAGACATGTGTAACTTGTTCCCTGAGTTAGAAAACGTCGAGAAACGGTCATTTCGGCTAGCGCTGTGCTTCTACACATTTATTTGCTGAACGGTGAAAGCGCACTGCACTTTTCTCCCAGCAAATACACTGTTTCTAAGGAAAGGGGAACACACTGAGGAGACACTTGTGGGAGCTACTGTGACTAAAACTGAGCTTCCCTACGCACAGGGAAGCAAGAGAAATGCTGATTTCATCAAGCCTAGTTACATACTCAGAATCTGTACTACTGCGCAAATAGGCATGTCTCTTAAGGCAAAAAACTCATTTCTGACAAAGTTGCCCAAATGCATCTCAGAAGTGTGCAACTTCTTCCCTGAGTTAGAAAACGTCGAGAAACGGTCGTTTCTGCTAGCGCTGTGCTTCTACACATGTATTTGCTGAACGGTGAAAGCGCACAGTAATGCACTTTTCTCCCAGCAAATACCCTGTTTCTAAGGAAATGGGAACACACTGAGGAGACACTTGTGGGAGCTACTGTGACTAAAACTGAGCTTCCCTACACACAGGGAAGCAAGAGAAATGCTGATTTCATCAAGCCCAGTTACATACTCAGAATCTGTACTATTGCGCAAATAGGCATGTCTCTTTAGGCAAAAAACTCATTTCTGACAAAGTTGCCCAAATGCATCTCAGAAGTGTGTAAATTGTTCCCTGAGTTAGAAAACGTTGAGAAACAGTCATTTCGGCTAGCGCTGTGCTTCTACACATTTATTTGCTGAACGTGAAAGCGCACAGTAATGCACTTTTCTCCCAGCAAATACACTGTTTCTAAGGAAATGGGAACACACTGAGGAGACACTTGTGGGAGCTACTGTGACTAAAACTGAGCTTCCCTACGAACAGGGAAGCAAGAGAAATGCTGATTTCATCAAGCCCAGTTACATACTCAGAATGTGTACTACTGCGCAAATAGGCATGTCTCTTTAGGCAAAAAACTCATTTCTGACAAAGTTGCCCAAATGCATTTCAGAAGTGTGCAACTTGTTCCCTAAGTTAGAAAACGTCGAGAAACGGTCGTTTCTGCCAGCGCTGTGCTTCTACACATGTATTTGCTGAACGGTGAAAGCACACAGTAATGCACTTTTCTCCCAGCAAATACACTGTTTGTAAGGAAATGGGAACACACTGAGGAGACACTTGTGGGAGCTACTGTGACTAAAACTGAGCTTCCTTATGCACAGGGAAGCAAGTGAAATGCTGATTTCATCAAGCCCAGTTACATACTCAGAATCTGTACTACTGCGCAAATAGGCAAAACAAGTGCGTTCTAAGGCACGTCTCTTTAGGCAAAAAACTCATTTCTGACAAAGTTGCCCAAATGCATCTCAGAAGTGTGCAACTTGTTCCCTGAATTAGAAAACGTTGAGAAACGGTCATTTCGGCTAGCGCTGTGCTTCTACACATTTATTTGCTGAACGGTGAGAGCGCACAGTAATGCACTTTTCTCCCAGCAAATACACTGTTTCTAAGGAAATGGGAACACACTGAGGAGACACTTGTGGGAGCTACTGTGACTAAAACTGAGCTTCTCTATGCACAGGGAAGCAAGAGAAATGCTGATTTCATCAAGCCGAGTTACATACTCAGAATCTGTACTACTGCGCAAATAGGCAAAACAAGTGCGTTCTAAGGCACGTCTCTTTAGGCAAAAAACTCATTTCTGACAAAGTTGCCCAAATGCATCTCAGAAGTGTGCAACTTGTTCCCTGAGTTAGAAAACGTTGAGAAACGGTCATTTCGGCTAGCGCTGTGCTTCTACACATTTATTTGCTGAACGGTGAGAGCGCACAGTAATGCACTTTTCTCCCAGCAAATATACTGTTTCTAAGGAAATGGGAACACACTGAGGAGACACTTGTGGGAGCTACTGTGACTAAAACTGAGCTTCCTTATGCACAGGGAAGCAAGTGAAATGCTGATTTCATCAAGCCCAGTTACATACTCAGAATCTGTACTACTGCGCAAATAGGCAAAACAAGTGCGTTCTAAGGCACGTCTCTTTAGGCAAAAAACTCATTTCTGACAAAGTTGCCAAAATGCATCTCAGAAGTATGCAACTTGTTCCCTGAGTTAGAAAACGTCGAGAAACAGTCGTTTCTGCTAGCTCTGTGCTTCTACACATGTATTTGCTGAACGGTGAAAGCACACAGTAATGCACTTTTCTCCCAGCAAATACACTGTTTCAAAAAAAATGAGAACACACTGAGGAGACACTTGTGGGAGCTACTGTGACTAAAACTGAGCTTCCCTACGCACAGGGAAGCAAGAGAAATGCTGATTTCATCAAGCCCAGTTACATACTCAGAATCTGTACTACTGCGCAAATAGGCATGTCTCTTTAGGCAAAAAACTCATTTCTGAAAAGTTGCCCAAATGCATCTCAGAAGTGTGTAACTTGTTCCCTGAGTTAGAAAACGTCGAGAAACGGTCGTTTCGGCTAGCGCTGTGCTTCTACACATGTATTTGCTGAACGGTGAAAGCGGACAGTAATGCACTTTTCTCCCAGCAAATACACTGTTTCTAAGGAAATGTGAACACACTGAGGAGACACTTGTGAGAGCTACTGTGACTAAAACTGAGCTTCCCTACGCACAGGGAAGCAAGAGGAATTCTGATTTCATCAAGCTCAGTTACATACTCAGAATTTGTACTACTGCGCAAATAGGCATATCTCTTAAGGCAAAAAACTCATTTCTGACAAAGTTGCCAAAATGCATTTCAGAAGTGTGCAACTTCTTCCCTGAATTGGAAAACGTCGAGAAACGGTCGTTTCTGCTAGCGCTGTGCTTCTACACATGTATTTGCTGAACGGTGAAAGCACACAGTAATGCACTTTTCTCCCAGCAAATACACTGTTTCAAAGGAAATGGGAACACACTGAGGAGACACTTGTGGGAGCTACTGTGACTAAAAATGAGCTTATCTACGCACAGGGAAGCAAGAGAAATGCTGATTTCATCAAGCCCAGTTACATACTCAGAATCTGTACTACTGCGCAAATAGGCATGTCTCTTTAGGCAAAAAACTCATTTCTGACAAAGTTGCCCAAATGCATCTCAGAAGTGTGTAACTTGTTCCCTGAGTTAGAAAACGTCGAGAAACGGTCATTTCGGCTAGCGCTGTGCTTCTACACATTTATTTGCTGAACGTGAAAGCGCACAGTAATGCACTTTTCTCCCAGCAAATACACTGTTTCTAAGGAAATGGGAACACACTGAGGAGACACTTGTGGGAGCTACTGTGACTAAAACTGAGCTTCCCTACGCACAGGGAAGCAAGAGAAATGCTGATTTCATCAAGCCCAGTTACATACTCAGAATGTGTACTACTGCGCAAATAGGCATGTCTCTTTAGGCAAAAAACTCATTTCTGACAAAGTTGCCCAAATGCATTTCAGAAGTGTGCAACTTGTTCCCTAAGTTAGAAAACGTCGAGAAACGGTCGTTTCTGCCAGCGCTGTGCTTCTACACATGTATTTGCTGAACGGTGAAAGCACACAGTAATGCACTTTTCTCCCAGCAAATACACTGTTTGTAAGGAAATGGGAACACACTGAGGAGACACTTGTGGGAGCTACTGTGACTAAAACTGAGCTTCCTTATGCACAGGGAAGCAAGTGAAATGCTGATTTCATCAAGCCCAGTTACATACTCAGAATCTGTACTACTGCGCAAATAGGCAAAACAAGTGCGTTCTAAGGCACGTCTCTTTAGGCAAAAAACTCATTTCTGACAAAGTTGCCCAAATGCATCTCAGAAGTGTGCAACTTGTTCCCTGAATTAGAAAACGTTGAGAAACGGTCATTTCGGCTAGCGCTGTGCTTCTACACATTTATTTGCTGAACGGTGAGAGCGCACAGTAATGCACTTTTCTCCCAGCAAATACACTGTTTCTAAGGAAATGGGAACACACTGAGGAGACACTTGTGGGAGCTACTGTGACTAAAACTGAGCTTCTCTATGCACAGGGAAGCAAGAGAAATGCTGATTTCATCAAGCCGAGTTACATACTCAGAATCTGTACTACTGCGCAAATAGGCAAAACAAGTGCGTTCTAAGGCACGTCTCTTTAGGCAAAAAACTCATTTCTGACAAAGTTGCCCAAATGCATCTCAGAAGTGTGCAACTTGTTCCCTGAGTTAGAAAACGTTGAGAAACGGTCATTTCGGCTAGCGCTGTGCTTCTACACATTTATTTGCTGAACGGTGAGAGCGCACAGTAATGCACTTTTCTCCCAGCAAATATACTGTTTCTAAGGAAATGGGAACACACTGAGGAGACACTTGTGGGAGCTACTGTGACTAAAACTGAGCTTCCTTATGCACAGGGAAGCAAGTGAAATGCTGATTTCATCAAGCCCAGTTACATACTCAGAATCTGTACTACTGCGCAAATAGGCAAAACAAGTGCGTTCTAAGGCACGTCTCTTTAGGCAAAAAACTCATTTCTGACAAAGTTGCCAAAATGCATCTCAGAAGTATGCAACTTTTTCCCTGAGTTAGAAAACGTCGAGAAACAGTCGTTTCTGCTAGCTCTGTGCTTCTACACATGTATTTGCTGAACGGTGAAAGCACACAGTAATGCACTTTTCTCCCAGCAAATACACTGTTTCAAAAAAAATGAGAACACACTGAGGAGACACTTGTGGGAGCTACTGTGACTAAAACTGAGCTTCCCTACGCACAGGGAAGCAAGAGAAATGCTGATTTCATCAAGCCCAGTTACATACTCAGAATCTGTACTACTGCGCAAATAGGCATGTCTCTTTAGGCAAAAAACTCATTTCTGAAAAGTTGCCCAAATGCATCTCAGAAGTGTGTAACTTGTTCCCTGAGTTAGAAAACGTCGAGAAACGGTCGTTTCGGCTAGCGCTGTGCTTCTACACATGTATTTGCTGAACGGTGAAAGCGGACAGTAATGCACTTTTCTCCCAGCAAATACACTGTTTCTAAGGAAATGTGAACACACTGAGGAGACACTTGTGAGAGCTACTGTGACTAAAACTGAGCTTCCCTACGCACAGGGAAGCAAGAGGAATTCTGATTTCATCAAGCTCAGTTACATACTCAGAATTTGTACTACTGCGCAAATAGGCATATCTCTTAAGGCAAAAAACTCATTTCTGACAAAGTTGCCAAAATGCATTTCAGAAGTGTGCAACTTCTTCCCTGAATTGGAAAACGTCGAGAAACGGTCGTTTCTGCTAGCGCTGTGCTTCTACACATGTATTTGCTGAACGGTGAAAGCACACAGTAATGCACTTTTCTCCCAGCAAATACACTGTTTCAAAGGAAATGGGAACACACTGAGGAGACACTTGTGGGAGCTACTGTGACTAAAAATGAGCTTATCTACGCACAGGGAAGCAAGAGAAATGCTGATTTCATCAAGCCCAGTTACATACTCAGAATCTGTACTACTGCGCAAATAGGCATGTCTCTTTAGGCAAAAAACTCATTTCTGACAAAGTTGCCCAAATGCATCTCAGAAGTGTGTAACTTGTTCCCTGAGTTAGAAAACGTCGAGAAACGGTCATTTCGGCTAGCGCTGTGCTTCTACACATTTATTTGCTGAACGGTGAAAGCGGACAGTAATGCACTTTTCTCCCAGCAAATACACTGTTTCTAAGGAAATGTGAACACACTGAGGAGACACTTGTGAGAGCTACTGTGACTAAAACTGAGCTTCCCTACGCACAGGGAAGCAAGAGGAATGCTGATTTCATCAAGCTCAGTTACATACTCAGAATCTGTACTACTGCGCAAATAGGCATGTCTCTTAAGGCAAAAAACTCATTTCTGACAAAGTTGCCAAAATGCATTTCAGAAGTGTGCAACTTCTTCCCTGAATTGGAAAACGTCGAGAAACGGTCGTTTCTGCTAGCGCTGTGCTTCTACACATGTATTTGCTGAACGGTGAAAGCACACAGTAATGCACTTTTCTCCCAGCAAATACACTGTTTCAAAGGAAATGGGAACACACTGAGGAGACACTTGTGGGAGCTACTGTGACTAAAACTGAGCTTCCCTACGTGCAGGGAAGCAAGAGAAATGCTGATTTCATCAAGCCCAGTTACATACTCAGAATCTGTACTACTGCGCAAATAGCAAATCTAGTGCGTTCTAAGGCACGTCTCTTTAGTCAAAAAACTCATTTCTGACAAAGTTGCCCAAATGCATCTCAGAAGTGTGCAACTTGTTCCATGAGTTAGAAAACGTCGAGAAACGGTCGTTTCTGCTAGCGCTGTGCTTCTACACATGTATTTGCTGAACGGTGAAAGCGCACAGTAATGCACTTTTCTCCCAGCAAATACACTGTTTCTAAGGAAATGGGAACACACTGAGGAGACACTTGTGGGAGCTACTGTGACTAAAACTGAGCTTCTCTACACACAGGGAAGCAAGAGAAATGCTGATTTCATCAAGCCCAGTTACATACTCAGAATCTGTACTACTGCGCAAATAGCAAATCTAGTGCGTTGTAAGGCACGTCTCTTTAGTCAAAAAACTCATTTCTGACAAAGTTGCCCAAATGCATTTCAGAAGTGTGCAACTTCTTCCCTGAATTGGAAAACGTCGAGAAACGGTCGTTTCTGCTAGCGCTGTGCTTCTACACATGTATTTGCTGAACGGTGAAAGCACACAGTAATGCACTTTTCTCCCAGCAAATACACTGTTTCAAAGGAAATGGGAACACACTGAGGAGACACTTGTGGGAGCTACTGTGACTAAAACTGAGCTTCCCTACGCGCAGGGAAGCAAGAGAAATGCTGATTTCATCAAGACCAGTTACATACTCAGAATCTGTACTACTGCGCAAATAGGCATGTCTCTTTAGGCAAAAAACTCATTTCTGACAAAGTTGCCCAAATGCATCTCAGAAGTGTGTAACTTGTTCCCTGAGTTAGAAAACGTCGAGAAACAGTCATTTCGGCTAGCGCTGTGCTTCTACACATGTATTTGCTGAACGGTGAAAGCACACAGTAATGCACTTTTCTCCCAGCAAATACACTGTTTCTAAGGAAATGGGAACACACTGAGGAGACACTTGTGGGAGCTACTGTGACTAAAACTGAGCTTCCCTACGCACAGGGAAGCAAGAGAAATGCTGACTTCATCAAGCCCAGTTACATACTCAGAATCTGTACTACTGTGCAAATAGGCATGTCTCTTTAGGCAAAAAACTCATTTCTGACAAAGTTGCCCAAATGCATCTCAGAAGTGTGTAACTTGTTCCCTGAGTTAGAAAACGTTGAGAAACAGTCATTTCGGCTAACGCTGTGCTTCTACACATTTATTTACTGAACGGTGAAAGCGCACAGTAATGCACTTTTCTCCCAGCAAATACACTGTATCTAAGGAAATGGGAACACACTGAGGAGACACTTGTGGGAGCTACTGTGACTAAAACTGAGCTTCCCTACGCACAGGGAAGAAAGACGAATGCTGATTTCATCAAGCCTAGTTACATACTCAGAATCTGTACTACTGCGCAAATAGGCATGTCTCTTAAGGCAAAAAACTCATTTCTGACAAAGTTGCCCAAATGCATTTCAGAAGTTTGCAACTTCTTCCCTGAATTAAAAAACGTCCAGAAACGGTCGTTTCTGCTAGCGCTGTGCTTCTACACATGTATTTGCTGAACGGTGAAAGCACACAGTAATGCACTTTTCTCCCAGCAAATACACTGTTTCAAAGGAAATGGGAACACACTGAGGAGACACTTGTGGGAGCTACTGTGACTAAAACTGAGCTTCCCTAAGCACAGGGAAGCAAGAGAAATGCTGATTTCATCAAGCCCAGTTACATACTCAGAATCTGTACTACTGCGCAAATAGGCAAATCTAGTGCGTTCTAAGGCACGTCTCTTTAGTCAAAAAACTCATTTCTGACAAAGTTGCCCAAAAGCATCTCAGAAGTGTGCAACTTGTTCCCTGAGTTAGAAAACGTCGAGAAACGGTCGTTTCTACTAGAGCTGTGCTTCTACACATGTATTTGCTGAACGGTGAAAGCGCACAGTAATGCACTTTTCTCCCAGCAAATACACTGTTTCTAAGGAAATGGGAACACACTGAGGAGACACTTGTGGGAGCTACTGTGACTAAAACTGAGCTTCCCTACGAACAGGGAAGCAAGAGAAATGCTGATTTCATCAAGCCCAGTTACATACTCAGAATCTGTGCTACTGCGCAAATAGGCATGTCTCTTTAGGCAAAAAACTCATTTCTGACAAAGTTGCCCAAATGCATCTCAGAAGTGTGAAATTTGTTCCCTGAGTTAGAAAACGTTGAGAAACGGTCATTTCGGCTAGCGCTGTGCTTCTACACATGTATTTGCTGAACGGTGAAAGCGCACAGTAATGCACTTTTCTCCCAGCAAATACACTGTTTCTAAGGAAATGGGAACACACTGAGGAGACACTTGTGGGAGCTACTGTGACTAAAACTGAGCTTCCTTATGCACAGGGAAGCAAGTGAAACGCTGATTTCATCAAGCCCAGTTACATACTCAGAATCTGTACTACTGCGCAAATACGCAAAACAAGTGCGTTCTAAGGCACGTTTCTTTAGGCAAAAAACTCATTTCTGACAAAGTTGCCCAAATGCATTTCAGAAGTGTACAACCTCTTCCCTGAATTGGAAAACGTCGAGAAACGGTCGTTTCTGCTAGCGCTGTGCTTCTACACATGTATTTGCTGAACGGTGAAAGCACACAGTAATGCACTTTTCTCCCAACAAATACACTGTTTCAAAGGAAATGGGAACACACTGAGGAGACACTTGTGGGAGCTACTGTGACTAAAACTGAGCTTCCCTACGCACAGGGAAGCAAGAGGAATGCTGATTTCATCAAGCCCAGTTACATACTCAGAATCTGTACTACTGCGCAAAGAGGCATGTCTCTTTAGGCAAAAGACTCATTTCTGACAAAGTTGCCCAAATGCATCTCAGACGTGTGTAACTTGTTCCCTGAGTTAGAAAACGTCGAGAAACGGTCATTTCTGCTAGCGCTGTGCTTCTACACATGTATTTGCTGAACGGTGAAAGCGCACAGTAATCCACTTTTCTCCCAGGAAATACACTGTTTCTAAGGAAATGGGAACACACTGAGGAGACACTTGTGGGAGCTACTGTGACTAAAACTCAGCTTCCCTACGCACAGGGAAGCAAGAGAAATGCTGATTTCATCAAGCCCAGTTACATACTCAGAATCTGTACTACTGCGCAAATAGGCATGTCTCTTAAGGCAAAAAACTCATTTCTGAAAAACTTGCCCAAATGCATCTCAGAAGTGTGCAACTTGTTCCCTTAGTTTGAAAACGTCGAGAAACGGTCGTTTCTGCTAGCGCTGTGCTTCTACACATGTATTTGCTGAACGGTGAACGCGCACAGTAATGCACTTTTCTCCCAGCAAATACACTGTTTCAAAGGAAATGGGAACACACTGAGGAGACACTTGTGGGAGCTACTGTGACTAAAACTGAGCTTCCTTATGCACAGGGAAGCAAGTGAAATGCTGACTTCATCAAGCCCAGTTACATACTCAGAATCTGTACTACTGCGCAAATAGGCAAAACAAGTGCGTTCTAAGGCACGTCTCTTTAGGCAAAAAACTCATTTCTGACAAAGTTGCCCAAATGCATTTCAGAAGTGTGCAACTTCTTCCCTGAATTGGAAAACGTCGAGAAACGGTCGTTTCTGCTAGCGCTGTGCTTCTACACATGTATTTGCTGAACGGTGAAAGCGCACAGTAATGCACTTTTCTCCCAGCAAATACACTGTTTCTAAGGAAATGGGAACACACTGAGGAGACACTTGTGGGAGCTACTGTGACTAAAACTGAGCTTCCCTACGCACAGGGAAGCAAGAGAAATGCTGATTTCATCAAGCCCAGTTACATACTCAGAATCTGTACTACTGCGCAAATAGGCATGTCTCTTTAGGCAAAAAACTCATTTCTGACAAAGTTGCCCAAATGCATCTCAGAAGTGTGTAACTTGTTCCCTGAGTTAGAAAACGTTGAGAAACGGTCATTTCGGCTAGCGCTGTGCTTCTACACATGTATTTGCTGAACGGTGAAAGCGCACAGTAATGCACTTTTCTCCCAGCAAATACACTGTTTCTAAGGAAATGGGAACACACTGAGGAGACACTTGTGGGAGCTACTGTGACTAAAACTGAGCTTCCTTATGCACAGGGAAGCAAGTGAAATGCTGATTTCATCAAGCCCAGTTACATACTCAGAATCTGTACTACTGCGCAAATAGGCAAAACAAGTCCGTTCTAAGGCACGTCTCTTAAGGCAAAAAACTCATTTCTGACAAAGTTGCCCAAATGCATCTCAGAAGTGTGCAACTTGTTCCCTGAGTTTGAAAACTTCGAGAAACGGTCGTTTCTGCTAGCGCTGTGCTTCTACACATTTATTTGCTGAACGGTGAAAGCGGACAGTAATGCACTTTTCTCCCAGCAAATACACTGTTTCTAAGGAAATGTGAACACACTGAGGAGACACTTGTGGGAGCTAATGTTCCTAAAACTGAGCTTCCCTACGCACAGGGAAGAAAGACGAATGCTGATTTCATCAAGCCTAGTTACATACTCAGAATCTGTACTACTGCGCTAATAGGCATGTCTCTTAAGGCAAAAAACTCATTTCTGACAAAGTTGCCCAAATGCATTTCAGAAGTTTGCAACTTCTTCCCTGAATTAAAAAACGTCCAGAAACGGTCGTTTCTGCTAGCGCTGTGCTTCTACACATGTATTTGCTGAACGGTGAAAGCACACAGTAATGCACTTTTCTCCCAGCAAATACACTGTTTCAAAGGAAATGGGAACACACTGAGGAGACACTTGTGGGAGCTACTGTGACTAAAACTGAGCTTCCCTATGCACAGGGAAGCAAGAGAAATGCTGATTTCATCAAGCCCAGTTACATACTCAGAATCTGTACTACTGCGCAAATAGGCAAAACAAGTGCGTTCTAAGGCACTTTTCTTTAGGCAAAAAACTCATTTCTGACAAAGTTGCCCAAATGCATTTCAGAAGTGTACAACCTCTTCCCTGAATTGGAAAACATCGAGAAACGGTCGTTTCTGCTAGCGCTGTGCTTCTACACATGTATTTGCTGAACGGTGAAAGCACACAGTAATGCACTTTTCTCCCAACAAATACACTGTTTCAAAGGAAATGGGAACACACTGAGGAGACACTTGTGGGAGCTACTGTGACTAAAACTGAGCTTCCCTACGCACAGGGAAGCAAGAGGAATGCTGATTTCATCAAGCCCAGTTACATACTCAGAATCTGTACTACTGCGCAAAGAGGCATGTCTCTTTAGGCAAAAGACTCATTTCTGACAAAGTTGCCCAAATGCATCTCAGACGTGTGTAACTTGTTCCCTGAGTTAGAAAACGTCGAGAAACGGTCATTTCTGCTAGCGCTGTGCTTCTACACATGTATTTGCTGAACGGTGAAAGCGCACAGTAATCCATTTTTCTCCCAGGAAATACACTGTTTCTAAGGAAATGGGAACACACTGAGGAGACACTTGTGGGAGCTACTGTGACTAAAACTGAGCTTCCCTACGCACAGGGAAGCAAGAGAAATGCTGATTTCATCAAGCCCAGTTACATACTCAGAATCTGTACTACTGCGCAAATAGGCATGTCTCTTAAGGCAAAAAACTCATTTCTGACAAACTTGCCCAAATGCATCTCAGAAGTGTGCAACTTGTTCCCTTAGTTTGAAAACGTCGAGAAACGGTCGTTTCTGCTAGCGCTGTGCTTCTACACATGTATTTGCTGAACGGTGAAAGCGCACAGTAATGCACTTTTCTCCCAGCAAATACACTGTTTCAAAGGAAATGGGAACACACTGAGGAGACACTTGTGGGAGCTACTGTGACTAAAACTGAGCTTCCTTATGCACAGGGAAGCAAGTGAAATGCTGACTTCATCAAGCCCAGTTACATACTCAGAATCTGTACTACTGCACAAATAGGCAAAACAAGTGCGTTCTAAGGCACGTCTCTTTAGGCAAAAAACTCATTTCTGACAAAGTTGCCCAAATGCATCTCAGAAGTGTGCAACTTGTTCCCTTAGTTTGAAAACGTCGAGAAACGGTCGTTTCTGCTAGCGCTGTGCTTCTACACATGTATTTGCTGAACGGTGAAAGCGCACAGTAATGCACTTTTCTCCCAGCAAATACACTGTTTCTAAGGAAATGGGAACACACTGAGGAGACACTTGTGGGAGCTACTGTGACTAAAACTGAGCTTCCCTACGCACAGGGAAGCAAGAGAAATGCTGATTTCATCAAGCCCAGTTACATACTCAGAATCTGTACTACTGCGCAAATAGGCATGTCTCTTTAGGCAAAAAACTCATTTCTGACAAAGTTGCCCAAATGCATCTCAGAAGTGTGTAACTTGTTCCCTGAGTTAGAAAACGTTGAGAAACGGTCATTTCGGCTAGCGCTGTGCTTCTACACATGTATTTGCTGAACGGTGAAAGCGCACAGTAATGCACTTTTCTCCCAGCAAATACACTGTTTCTAAGGAAATGGGAACACACTGAGGAGACACTTGTGGGAGCTACTGTGACTAAAACTGAGCTTCCTTATGCACAGGGAAGCAAGTGAAATGCTGATTTCATCAAGCCCAGTTACATACTCAGAATCTGCACTACTGCGCAAATAGGCAAAACAAGTCCGTTCTAAGGCACGTCTCTTAAGGCAAAAAACTCATTTCTGACAAAGTTGCCCAAATGCATCTCAGAAGTGTGCAACTTGTTCCCTGAGTTTGAAAACGTCGAGAAACGGTCGTTTCTGCTAGCGCTGTGCTTCTACACATGTATTTGCTGAACGGTGAAAGCGCACAGTAATGCACTTTTCTCCCAGCAAATACACTGTTTCAAAGGAAATGGGAACACACTGAGGAGACACGTGTGAGAGCTACTGTGACTAAAACTGAGCTTCCCTACGCACAGGGAAGCAAGAGAAATGCTGATTTCATCAAGCCCAGTTACATACTCAGAATCTGTACTTCTGCGCAAATAGGCATGTCTCTTTAGGCAAAAAACTCATTTCTGACAAACTTGCCCAAATGCATCTCAGAATTGTGCAACTTGTTCCCTTAGTTTGAAAACGTCGAGAAACGGTCGTTTCTGCTAGCGCTGTGCTTCTACACATGTATTTGCTGAACGGTGAAAGCGCACAGTAATGCACTTTTCTCCCAGCAAATACACTGTTTCAAAGGAAATGGGAACACACTAAGGAGACACGTGTGGGAGCTACTGTGACTAAAACTGAGCTTCCCTACGCACTGGGAAGCAAGAGAAATGCTGATTTCATCAAGCAAAGTTACATACTCAGAATCTGTACTACTGCGGAAATAGCAAATCTAGTGCGTTCTAAGGCACGTCTCTTTAGTCAAAAAACTCATTTCTGACAAAGTTGCCCAAATGCATCTCAGAAGTGTGCAACTTGTTCCCTGAGTTAGAAAACGTCGAGAAACGGTCGTTTCTGCTAGCGCTGTGCTTCTACACATGTATTTGCTGAACGGTGAAAGCACATAGTAATGCACTTCTCTCCCAGCAAATACACTGTTTCTAAGGAAATGGGAACACACTGAGGAGACACTTGTGGGAGCTAATGTTCCTAAAACTGAGCTTCCCTACGCACAGGGAAGAAAGACGAATGCTGATTTCATCAAGCCTAGTTACATACTCAGAATCTGTACTACTGCGCAAATAGGCATGTCTCTTAAGGCAAAAAACTCATTTCTGACAAAGTTGCCCAAATGCATTTCAGAAGTTTGCAACTTCTTCCCTGAATTAAAAAACGTCCAGAAACGGTCGTTCCTGCTAGCGCTGTGCTTCTACACATGTATTTGCTGAACGGTGAAAGCACACAGTAATGCACTTTTCTCCCAGCAAATACACTGTTTCAAAGGAAATGGGAACACACTGAGGAGACACTTGTGGGAGCTACTGTGACTAAAACTGAGCTTCCCTATGCACAGGGAAGCAAGAGAAATGCTGATTTCATCAAGCCCAGTTACATACTCAGAATCTGTACTACTGCGCAAATAGGCAAATCTAGTGCGTTCTAAGGCACGTCTCTTTAGTCAAAAAACTCATTTCTGACAAAGTTGCCCAAAAGCATCTCAGAAGTGTGCAACTTGTTCCCTGAGTTAGAAAACGTCGAGAAACGGTCGTTTCTACTAGAGCTGTGCTTCTACACATGTATTTGCTGAACGGTGAAAGCGCACAGTAATGCACTTTTCTCCCAGCAAATACACTGTTTCTAAGGAAATGGGAACACACTGAGGAGACACTTGTGGGAGCTACTGTGACTAAAACTGAGCTTCCCTACGAACAGGGAAGCAAGAGAAATGCTGATTTCATCAAGCCCAGTTACATACTCAGAATCTGTGCTACTGCGCAAATAGGCATGTCTCTTTAGGCAAAAAACTCATTTCTGACAAAGTTGCCCAAATGCATCTCAGAAGTGTGCAATTTGTTCCCTGAGTTAGAAAACGTTGAGAAACGGTCATTTCGGCTAGCGCTGTGCTTCTACACATGTATTTGCTGAACGGTGAAAGCGCACAGTAATGCACTTTTCTCCCAGCAAATACACTGTTTCTAAGGAAATGGGAACACACTGAGGAGACACTTGTGGGAGCTACTGTGACTAAAACTGAGCTTCCTTATGCACAGGGAAGCAAGTGAAACGCTGATTTCATCAAGCCCAGTTACATACTCAGAATCTGTACTACTGCGCAAATACGCAAAACAAGTGCGTTCTAAGGCACGTTTCTTTAGGCAAAAAACTCATTTCTGACAAAGTTGCCCAAATGCATTTCAGAAGTGTACAACCTCTTCCCTGAATTGGAAAACGTCGAGAAACGGTCGTTTCTGCTAGCGCTGTGCTTCTACACATGTATTTGCTGAACGGTGAAAGCACACAGTAATGCACTTTTCTCCCAACAAATACACTGTTTCAAAGGAAATGGGAACACACTGAGGAGACACTTGTGGGAGCTACTGTGACTAAAACTGAGCTTCCCTACGCACAGGGAAGCAAGAGGAATGCTGATTTCATCAAGCCCAGTTACATACTCAGAATCTGTACTACTGCGCAAAGAGGCATGTCTCTTTAGGCAAAAGACTCATTTCTGACAAAGTTGCCCAAATGCATCTCAGACGTGTGTAACTTGTTCCCTGAGTTAGAAAACGTCGAGAAACGGTCATTTCTGCTAGCGCTGTGCTTCTACACATGTATTTGCTGAACGGTGAAAGCGCACAGTAATCCACTTTTCTCCCAGGAAATACACTGTTTCTAAGGAAATGGGAACACACTGAGGAGACACTTGTGGGAGCTACTGTGACTAAAACTCAGCTTCCCTACGCACAGGGAAGCAAGAGAAATGCTGATTTCATCAAGCCCAGTTACATACTCAGAATCTGTACTACTGCGCAAATAGGCATGTCTCTTAAGGCAAAAAACTCATTTCTGAAAAACTTGCCCAAATGCATCTCAGAAGTGTGCAACTTGTTCCCTTAGTTTGAAAACGTCGAGAAACGGTCGTTTCTGCTAGCGCTGTGCTTCTACACATGTATTTGCTGAACGGTGAACGCGCACAGTAATGCACTTTTCTCCCAGCAAATACACTGTTTCAAAGGAAATGGGAACACACTGAGGAGACACTTGTGGGAGCTACTGTGACTAAAACTGAGCTTCCTTATGCACAGGGAAGCAAGTGAAATGCTGACTTCATCAAGCCCAGTTACATACTCAGAATCTGTACTACTGCGCAAATAGGCAAAACAAGTGCGTTCTAAGGCACGTCTCTTTAGGCAAAAAACTCATTTCTGACAAAGTTGCCCAAATGCATTTCAGAAGTGTGCAACTTCTTCCCTGAATTGGAAAACGTCGAGAAACGGTCGTTTCTGCTAGCGCTGTGCTTCTACACATGTATTTGCTGAACGGTGAAAGCGCACAGTAATGCACTTTTCTCCCAGCAAATACACTGTTTCTAAGGAAATGGGAACACACCGAGGAGACACTTGTGGGAGCTACTGTGACTAAAACTGAGCTTCCCTACGCACAGGGAAGCAAGAGAAATGCTGATTTCATCAAGCCCAGTTACATACTCAGAATCTGTACTACTGCGCAAATAGGCATGTCTCTTTAGGCAAAAAACTCATTTCTGACAAAGTTGCCCAAATGCATCTCAGAAGTGTGTAACTTGTTCCCTGAGTTAGAAAACGTTGAGAAACGGTCATTTCGGCTAGCGCTGTGCTTCTACACATGTATTTGCTGAACGGTGAAAGCGCACAGTAATGCACTTTTCTCCCAGCAAATACACTGTTTCTAAGGAAATGGGAACACACTGAGGAGACACTTGTGGGAGCTACTGTGACTAAAACTGAGCTTCCTTATGCACAGGGAAGCAAGTGAAATGCTGATTTCATCAAGCCCAGTTACATACTCAGAATCTGTACTACTGCGCAAATAGGCAAAACAAGTCCGTTCTAAGGCACGTCTCTTAAGGCAAAAAACTCATTTCTGACAAAGTTGCCCAAATGCATCTCAGAAGTGTGCAACTTGTTCCCTGAGTTTGAAAACTTCGAGAAACGGTCGTTTCTGCTAGCGCTGTGCTTCTACACATTTATTTGCTGAACGGTGAAAGCGGACAGTAATGCACTTTTCTCCCAGCAAATACACTGTTTCTAAGGAAATGTGAACACACTGAGGAGACACTTGTGGGAGCTAATGTTCCTAAAACTGAGCTTCCCTACGCACAGGGAAGAAAGACGAATGCTGATTTCATCAAGCCTAGTTACATACTCAGAATCTGTACTACTGCGCAAATAGGCATGTCTCTTAAGGCAAAAAACTCATTTCTGACAAAGTTGCCCAAATGCATTTCAGAAGTTTGCAACTTCTTCCCTGAATTAAAAAACGTCCAGAAACGGTCGTTTCTGCTAGCGCTGTGCTTCTACACATGTATTTGCTGAACGGTGAAAGCACACAGTAATGCACTTTTCTCCCAGCAAATACACTGTTTCAAAGGAAATGGGAACACACTGAGGAGACACTTGTGGGAGCTACTGTGACTAAAACTGAGCTTCCCTATGCACAGGGAAGCAAGAGAAATGCTGATTTCATCAAGCCCAGTTACATACTCAGAATCTGTACTACTGCGCAAATAGGCAAAACAAGTGCGTTCTAAGGCACTTTTCTTTAGGCAAAAAACTCATTTCTGACAAAGTTGCCCAAATGCATTTCAGAAGTGTACAACCTCTTCCCTGAATTGGAAAACATCGAGAAACGGTCGTTTCTGCTAGCGCTGTGCTTCTACACATGTATTTGCTGAACGGTGAAAGCACACAGTAATGCACTTTTCTCCCAACAAATACACTGTTTCAAAGGAAATGGGAACACACTGAGGAGACACTTGTGGGAGCTACTGTGACTAAAACTGAGCTTCCCTACGCACAGGGAAGCAAGAGGAATGCTGATTTCATCAAGACCAGTTACATACTCAGAATCTGTACTACTGCGCAAATAGGCATGTCTCTTTAGGCAAAAGACTCATTTCTGACAAAGTTGCCCAAATGCATCTCAGACGTGTGTAACTTGTTCCCTGAGTTAGAAAACGTCGAGAAACGGTCATTTCTGCTAGCGCTGTGCTTCTACACATGTATTTGCTGAACGGTGAAAGCGCACAGTAATCCACTTTTCTCCCAGGAAATACACTGTTTCTAAGGAAATGGGAACACACTGAGGAGACACTTGTGGGAGCTACTGTGACTAAAACTGAGCTTCCCTACGCACAGGGAAGCAAGAGAAATGCTGATTTCATCAAGCCCAGTTACATACTCAGAATCTGTACTACTGCGCAAATAGGCATGTCTCTTAAGGCAAAAAACTCATTTCTGACAAACTTGCCCAAATGCATCTCAGAAGTGTGCAACTTGTTCCCTTAGTTTGAAAACGTCGAGAAACGGTCGTTTCTGCTAGCGCTGTGCTTCTACACATGTATTTGCTGAACGGTGAAAGCGCACAGTAATGCACTTTTCTCCCAGCAAATACACTGTTTCAAAGGAAATGGGAACACACTGAGGAGACACTTGTGGGAGCTACTGTGACTAAAACTGAGCTTCCTTATGCACAGGGAAGCAAGTGAAATGCTGATTTCATCAAGCCCAGTTACATACTCAGAATCTGCACTACTGCGCAAATAGGCAAAACAAGTCCGTTCTAAGGCACGTCTCTTAAGGCAAAAAACTCATTTCTGACAAAGTTGCCCAAATGCATCTCAGAAGTGTGCAACTTGTTCCCTGAGTTTGAAAACGTCGAGAAACGGTCGTTTCTGCTAGCGCTGTGCTTCTACACATGTATTTGCTGAACGGTGAAAGCGCACAGTAATGCACTTTTCTCCCAGCAAATACACTGTTTCAAAGGAAATGGGAACACACTGAGGAGACACGTGTGAGAGCTACTGTGACTAAAACTGAGCTTCCCTACGCACAGGGAAGCAAGAGAAATGCTGATTTCATCAAGCCCAGTTACATACTCAGAATCTGTACTTCTGCGCAAATACGCATGTCTCTTTAGGCAAAAAACTAATTTCTGACAAACTTGCCCAAATGCATCTCAGAAGTGTGCAACTTGTTCCCTTAGTTTGAAAACGTCGAGAAACGGTCGTTTCTGCTAGCGCTGTGCTTCTACACATCTATTTGCTGAACGGTGAAAGCGCACAGTAATGCACTTTTCTCCCAGCAAATACACTGTTTCAAAGGAAATGGGAACACACTGAGGAGACACGTGTGGGAGCTACTGTGACTAAAACTGAGCTTCCCTACGCACTGGGAAGCAAGAGAAATGCTGATTTCATCAAGCCCAGTTACATACTCAGAATCTGTACTACTGCGGAAATAGCAAATCTAGTGCGTTCTAAGGCACGTCTCTTTAGTCAAAAAACTCATTTCTGACAAAGTTGCCCAAATGCATCTCAGAAGTGTGCAACTTGTTCCCTGAGTTAGAAAACGTCGAGAAACGGTCGTTTCTGCTAGCGCTGTGCTTCTACACATGTATTTGCTGAACGGTGAAAGCACATAGTAATGCACTTCTCTCCCAGCAAATACACTGTTTCTAAGGAAATGGGAACACACTGAGGAGACACTTGTGGGAGCTAATGTTCCTAAAACTGAGCTTCCCTACGCACAGGGAAGAAAGACGAATGCTGATTTCATCAAGCCTAGTTACATACTCAGAATCTGTACTACTGCGCAAATAGTCATGTCACTTAAGGCAAAAAACTCATTTCTGACAAAGTTGCCCAAATGCATTTCAGAAGTTTGCAACTTCTTCCCTGAATTAAAAAACGTCCAGAAACGGTCGTTTCTGCTAGCGCTGTGCTTCTACACATGTATTTGCTGAACGGTGAAAGCACACAGTAATGCACTTTTCTCCCAGCAAATACACTGTTTCAAAGGAAATGGGAACACACTGAGGAGACACTTGTGGGAGCTACTGTGACTAAAACTGAGCTTCCCTATGCACAGGGAAGCAAGAGAAATGCTGATTTCATCAAGCCCAGTTACATACTCAGAATCTGTACTACTGCGCAAATAGGCAAATCTAGTGCGTTCTAAGGCACGTCTCTTTAGTCAAAAAACTCATTTCTGACAAAGTTGCCCAAAAGCATCTCAGAAGTGTGCAACTTGTTCCCTGAGTTAGAAAACGTCGAGAAACGGTCGTTTCTACTAGAGCTGTGCTTCTACACATGTATTTGCTGAACGGTGAAAGCGCACAGTAATGCACTTTTCTCCCAGCAAATACACTGTTTCTAAGGAAATGGGAACACACTGAGGAGACACTTGTGGGAGCTACTGTGACTAAAACTGAGCTTCCCTACGCACAGGGAAGCAAGAGAAATGCTGATTTCATCAAGCCCAGTTACATACTCAGAATCTGTGCTACTGCGCAAATAGGCATGTCTCTTTAGGCAAAAAACTCATTTCTGACAAAGTTGCCCAAATGCATCTCAGAAGTGTGCAATTTGTTCCCTGAGTTAGAAAACGTTGAGAAACGGTCATTTCGGCTAGCGCTGTGCTTCTACACATGTATTTGCTGAACGGTGAAAGCGCACAGTAATGCACTTTTCTCCCAGCAAATACACTGTTTCTAAGGAAATGGGAACACACTGAGGAGACACTTGTGGGAGCTACTGTGACTAAAACTGAGCTTCCTTATGCACAGGGAAGCAAGTGAAATGCTGACTTCATCAAGCCCAGTTACATACTCAGAATCTGTACTACTGCACAAATAGGCAAAACAAGTGCGTTCTAAGGCACGTCTCTTTAGGCAAAAAACTCATTTCTGACAAAGTTGCCCAAATGCATCTCAGAAGTGTGCAACTTGTTCCCTTAGTTTGAAAACGTCGAGAAACGGTCGTTTCTGCTAGCGCTGTGCTTCTACACATGTATTTGCTGAACGGTGAAAGCGCACAGTAATGCACTTTTCTCCCAGCAAATACACTGTTTCTAAGGAAATGGGAACACACTGAGGAGACACTTGTGGGAGCTACTGTGACTAAAACTGAGCTTCCCTACGCACAGGGAAGCAAGAGAAATGCTGATTTCATCAAGCCCAGTTACATACTCAGAATCTGTACTACTGCGCAAATAGGCATGTCTCTTTAGGCAAAAAACTCATTTCTGACAAAGTTGCCCAAATGCATCTCAGAAGTGTGTAACTTGTTCCCTGAGTTAGAAAACGTTGAGAAACGGTCATTTCGGCTAGCGCTGTGCTTCTACACATGTATTTGCTGAACGGTGAAAGCGCACAGTAATGCACTTTTCTCCCAGCAAATACACTGTTTCTAAGGAAATGGGAACACACTGAGGAGACACTTGTGGGAGCTACTGTGACTAAAACTGAGCTTCCTTATGCACAGGGAAGCAAGTGAAATGCTGATTTCATCAAGCCCAGTTACATACTCAGAATCTGTACTACTGCGCAAATAGGCAAAACAAGTCCGTTCTAAGGCACGTCTCTTAAGGCAAAAAACTCATTTCTGACAAAGTTGCCCAAATGCATCTCAGAAGTGTGCAACTTGTTCCCTGAGTTTGAAAACGTCGAGAAACGGTCGTTTCTGCTAGCGCTGTGCTTCTACACATGTATTTGCTGAACGGTGAAAGCGCACAGTAATGCACTTTTCTCCCAGCAAATACACTGTTTCTAAGGAAATGGGAACACACTGAGGAGACACTTGTGGGAGCTACTGTGACTAAAACTGAGCTTCCCTACGCACAGGGAAGCAAGAGAAATGCTGATTTCATCAAGCCCAGTTACATACTCAGAATCTGTACTACTGCGCAAATAGGCATGTCTCTTTAGGCAAAAAACTCATTTCTGACAAAGTTGCCCAAATGCATCTCAGAAGTGTGTAACTTGTTCCCTGAGTTAGAAAACGTTGAGAAACGGTCATTTCGGCTAGCGCTGTGCTTCTACACATGTATTTGCTGAACGGTGAAAGCGCACAGTAATGCACTTTTCTCCCAGCAAATACACTGTTTCTAAGGAAATGGGAACACACTGAGGAGACACTTGTGGGAGCTACTGTGACTAAAACTGAGCTTCCTTATGCACAGGGAAGCAAGTGAAATGCTGATTTCATCAAGCCCAGTTACATACTCAGAATCTGCACTACTGCGCAAATAGGCAAAACAAGTCCGTTCTAAGGCACGTCTCTTAAGGCAAAAAACTCATTTCTGACAAAGTTGCCCAAATGCATCTCAGAAGTGTGCAACTTGTTCCCTGAGTTTGAAAACGTCGAGAAACGGTCGTTTCTGCTAGCGCTGTGCTTCTACACATGTATTTGCTGAACGGTGAAAGCGCACAGTAATGCACTTTTCTCCCAGCAAATACACTGTTTCAAAGGAAATGGGAACACACTGAGGAGACACGTGTGAGAGCTACTGTGACTAAAACTGAGCTTCCCTACGCACAGGGAAGCAAGAGAAATGCTGATTTCATCAAGCCCAGTTACATACTCAGAATCTGTACTTCTGCGCAAATAGGCATGTCTCTTTAGGCAAAAAACTCATTTCTGACAAAGTTGCCCAAATGCATCTCAGAAGTGTGCAACTTGTTCCCTTAGTTTGAAAACGTCGAGAAACGGTCGTTTCTGCTAGCGCTGTGCTTCTACACATGTATTTGCTGAACGGTGAAAGCGCACAGTAATGCACTTTTCTCCCAGCAAATACACTGTTTCAAAGGAAATGGGAACACACTGAGGAGACACGTGTGGGAGCTACTGTGACTAAAACTGAGCTTCCCTACGCACTGGGAAGCAAGAGAAATGCTGATTTCATCAAGCCCAGTTACATACTCAGAATCTGTACTACTGCGGAAATAGCAAATCTAGTGCGTTCTAAGGCACGTCTCTTTAGTCAAAAAACTCATTTCTGACAAAGTTGCCCAAATGCATCTCAGAAGTGTGCAACTTGTTCCCTGAGTTAGAAAACGTCGAGAAACGGTCGTTTCTGCTAGCGCTGTGCTTCTACACATGTATTTGCTGAACGGTGAAAGCACATAGTAATGCACTTCTCTCCCAGCAAATACACTGTTTCTAAGGAAATGGGAACACACTGAGGAGACACTTGTGGGAGCTAATGTTCCTAAAACTGAGCTTCCCTACGCACAGGGAAGAAAGACAAATGCTGATTTCATCAAGCCTAGTTACATACTCAGAATCTGTACTACTGCGCAAATAGGCATGTCTCTTAAGGCAAAAAACTCATTTCTGACAAAGTTGCCCAAATGCATTTCAGAAGTTTGCAACTTCTTCCCTGAATTAAAAAACGTCCAGAAACGGTCGTTTCTGCTAGCGCTGTGCTTCTACACATGTATTTGCTGAACGGTGAAAGCACACAGTAATGCACTTTTCTCCCAGCAAATACACTGTTTCAAAGGAAATGGGAACACACTGAGGAGACACTTGTGGGAGCTACTGTGACTAAAACTGAGCTTCCCTATGCACAGGGAAGCAAGAGAAATGCTGATTTCATCAAGCCCAGTTACATACTCAGAATCTGTACTACAGCGCAAATAGGCAAATCTAGTGCGTTCTAAGGCACGTCTCTTTAGTCAAAAAACTCATTTCTGACAAAGTTGCCCAAAAGCATCTCAGAAGTGTGCAACTTGTTCCCTGAGTTAGAAAACGTCGAGAAACGGTCGTTTCTACTAGAGCTGTGCTTCTACACATGTATTTGCTGAACGGTGAAAGCGCACAGTAATGCACTTTTCTCCCAGCAAATACACTGTTTCTAAGGAAATGGGAACACACTGAGGAGACACTTGTGGGAGCTACTGTGACTAAAACTGAGCTTCCCTACGAACAGGGAAGCAAGAGAAATGCTGATTTCATCAAGCCCAGTTACATACTCAGAATCTGTGCTACTGCGCAAATAGGCATGTCTCTTTAGGCAAAAAACTCATTTCTGACAGAGTTGCCCAAATGCATCTCAGAAGTGTGCAATTTGTTCCCTGAGTTAGAAAACGTTGAGAAACGGTCATTTCGGCTAGCGCTGTGCTTCTACACATGTATTTGCTGAACGGTGAAAGCGCACAGTAATGCACTTTTCTCCCAGCAAATACACTGTTTCTAAGGAAATGGGAACACACTGAGGAGACACTTGTGGGAGCTACTGTGACTAAAACTGAGCTTCCTTATGCACAGGGAAGCAAGTGAAACGCTGATTTCATCAAGCCCAGTTACATACTCAGAATCTGTACTACTGCGCAAATACGCAAAACAAGTGCGTTCTAAGGCACGTTTCTTTAGGCAAAAAACTCATTTCTGACAAAGTTGCCCAAATGCATTTCAGAAGTGTACAACCTCTTCCCTGAATTGGAAAACGTCGAGAAACGGTCGTTTCTGCTAGCGCTGTGCTTCTACACATGTATTTGCTGAACGGTGAAAGCACACAGTAATGCACTTTTCTCCCAACAAATACACTGTTTCAAAGGAAATGGGAACACACTGAGGAGACACTTGTGGGAGCTACTGTGACTAAAACTGAGCTTCCCTACGCACAGGGAAGCAAGAGGAATGCTGATTTCATCAAGCCCAGTTACATACTCAGAATCTGTACTACTGCGCAAAGAGGCATGTCTCTTTAGGCAAAAGACTCATTTCTGACAAAGTTGCCCAAATGCATCTCAGACGTGTGTAACTTGTTCCCTGAGTTAGAAAACGTCGAGAAACGGTCATTTCTGCTAGCGCTGTGCTTCTACACATGTATTTGCTGAACGGTGAAAGCGCACAGTAATCCACTTTTCTCCCAGGAAATACACTGTTTCTAAGGAAATGGGAACACACTGAGGAGACACTTGTGGGAGCTACTGTGACTAAAACTCAGCTTCCCTACGCACAGGGAAGCAAGAGAAATGCTGATTTCATCAAGCCCAGTTACATACTCAGAATCTGTACTACTGCGCAAATAGGCATGTCTCTTAAGGCAAAAAACTCATTTCTGAAAAACTTGCCCAAAAGCATCTCAGAAGTGTGCAACTTGTTCCCTTAGTTTGAAAACGTCGAGAAACGGTCGTTTCTGCTAGCGCTGTGCTTCTACACATGTATTTGCTGAACGGTGAACGCGCACAGTAATGCACTTTTCTCCCAGCAAATACACTGTTTCAAAGGAAATGGGAACACACTGAGGAGACACTTGTGGGAGCTACTGTGACTAAAACTGAGCTTCCTTATGCACAGGGAAGCAAGTGAAATGCTGACTTCATCAAGCCCAGTTACATACTCAGAATCTGTACTACTGCGCAAATAGGCAAAACAAGTGCGTTCTAAGGCACGTCTCTTTAGGCAAAAAACTCATTTCTGACAAAGTTGCCCAAATGCATTTCAGAAGTGTGCAACTTCTTCCCTGAATTGGAAAACGTCGAGAAACGGTCGTTTCTGCTAGCGCTGTGCTTCTACACATGTATTTGCTGAACGGTGAAAGCGCACAGTAATGCACTTTTCTCCCAGCAAATACACTGTTTCTAAGGAAATGGGAACACACTGAGGAGACACTTGTGGGAGCTACTGTGACTAAAACTGAGCTTCCCTACGCACAGGGAAGCAAGAGAAATGCTGATTTCATCAAGCCCAGTTACATACTCAGAATCTGTACTACTGCGCAAATAGGCATGTCTCTTTAGGCAAAAAACTCATTTCTGACAAAGTTGCCCAAATGCATCTCAGAAGTGTGTAACTTGTTCCCTGAGTTAGAAAACGTTGAGAAACGGTCTTTCGGCTAGCGCTGTGCTTCTACACATGTATTTGCTGAACGGTGAAAGCGCACAGTAATGCACTTTTCTCCCAGCAAATACACTGTTTCTAAGGAAATGGGAACACACTGAGGAGACACTTGTGGGAGCTACTGTGACTAAAACTGAGCTTCCCTACGCACAGGGAAGCAAGAGAAATGCTGATTTCATCAAGCCCAGTTACATACTCAGAATCTGTACTACTGCGCAAATAGGCATGTCTCTTTAGGCAAGAAACTCATTTCTGACAAAGTTGCCCAAATGCATCTCAGAAGTGTGCACGTTGTTCCCTGAGTTAGAAAACGTTGAGAAACGGTCATTTCGGCTAGCGCTGTGCTTCTACACATTTATTTGCTGAACGGTGAAAGCCCACAGTAATGCACTTTTCTCCCAGCAAATACACTGTTTCTAAGGAAATGGGAACACACTGAGGAGACACTTGTGGGAGCTACTGTGACTAAAACTGAGCTTCCTTATGCACAGGGAAGCAAGTGAAACGCTGATTTCATCAAGCCCAGTTACATACTCAGAATCTGTACTACTGCGCAAATAGGCTAAACAAGTGCGTTCTAAGGCACGTCTCTTTAGGCAAAAAACTCATTTCTGACAAAGTTGCCCAAATGCATCTCAGAAGTGTGCAACTTGTTCCCTGAGTTAGAAAACGTCGAGAAACGGTCGTTTCTGCTAGCGCTGTGCTTCTACACATGTATTTGCTGAACGGTGAAAGCACACAGTAATGCACTTTTCTCCCAGCAAATACACAGTTTTAAAGGAAATGGGAACACACTGAGGAGACACTTGTGGGAGCTACTGTGACTAAAACTGAGCTTCCCTACGCACAGGGAAGCAAGAGAAATGCTGATTTCATCAAGCCCAGTTACATACTCAGAATCTGTACTACTGCGCAAATAGGCAAATCTAGTGCGTTCTAAGGCACGTCTCTTTAGGCAAAAAACTCATTTCTGACAAAGTTGCCCAAATACATCTCAGAAGTGTTTAACTTGTTCTCTGAGTTAGAAAACGTCGAGAAACGGTCGTTTCTGCTAGCGCTGTGCTTCTACACATGTATTTGCTGAACGGTGATAGCGCACAGTAATGCACTTTTCTCCCAGCAAATACACTGTTTCTAAGGAAATGGGAACACACTGAGGAGACACTTGTGGGAGCTACTGTGACTAAAACTGAGCTTCCCTACGCACAGGGAAGCAAGAGAAATGCTGATTTCATCAAGCCCAGTTACATACTCAGAATCTGTACTACTGCGCAAATAGGCACGGGTCTTTAGGCATAAAACTCATTTCTTACAAAGTTGCCCAAATGCATCTCAGAAGTGTTCAACTTGTTCCCTGTGTTAGAAAACGTCGAGAAACGGTCGTTTCTGCTAGCGCTGTGCTTCTACACATGTATTTGCTGAACGGTGAAAGCGCACAGTAATGCACTTTTCTCCCAGCAAATACACTGTTTCTAAGGAAATGGGAACACACTGAGGAGACACTTGTGGGAGCTACTGTGACTAAAACTGAGCTTCCCTACACGCAGGGAAGCAAGAGAAATGCTGATTTCATCAAGCTCAGGTACATACTGAGAATCTGTACTACTGCGCAAATAGGCACGTCTCTTTAGGCAAAAATCTCATTTCTGACAAACTTGCCCAAATGCATCTCAGAAGTGTGCAACTTGTTCCCTTAGTTTGAAAACGTCGAGAAACGGTCGTTTCTGCTAGCGCTGTGCTTCTACACATGTATTTGCTGAACAGTGAAAGCACACAGTAATGCACTTTTCTCCCAGCAAATACACTGTTTCTAACGAAATGGGAACACACTGAGGAGACACTTGTGGGAGCTACTGTGACTAAAACTGAGCTTCCTTATGCACAGGGAAGCAAGAGAAATGCTGATTTCATCAAGCCCAGTTACATACTCAGAATCTGTACTTCTGCGCAAATAGGCAAAACAAGTGCGTTCTAAGGCACGTCTCTTTAGGCAAAAAACTCATTTCTGGCAAAGTTGCCCAAATGCATCTCAGAAGTGTGCAACTTGTTCCCTGAGTTAGAAAATGTTGAGAAACGGTCATTTCGGCTAGCGCTGTGCTTCTACACATTTATTTGCTGAACGGTGAGAGCGCACAGTAATGCACTTTTCTCCCAGCAAATACACTGTTTCTAAGGAAATGGGAACACACTGAGGAGACACTTGTGGGAGCTACTGTGACTAAAACTGAGCTTCCTTATGCACAGAGAAGCAAGTGAAATGCTGATTTCATCAAGCCCAGTTACATACTCAGAATCTGTACTACTGCGCAAATAGGCATGTCTCTTTAGGCAAAAAACTCATTTCTGACAAAGTTGCCCAAATGCATCTCAGAAGTGTGTAACTTGTTCCCTGAGTTAGAAAACGTTGAGAAACGGTCGTTTCTGCTAACGCTGTGCTTCTACACATGTATTTGCTGAACGGTGAAAGCACACAGTAATGCACTTTTCTCCCAGCAAATACACTGTATCAAAGGAAATGGGAACACACTGAGGAGACACTTGTGGGAGCTACTGTGACTAAAACTGAGCTTCCCTATGCACAGGGAAGCAATAGAAATGCTGATTTCATCAAGCCCAGTTACATACTCAGAATCTGTACTACTGCGCAAATAGGCAAATCTAGTGCGTTCTAAGGCACGTCTCTTTAGGCAAAAAACTCATTTCTGACAAAGTTGCCCAAATACATCTCAGAAGTGTGCAACTTGTTCCCTGAGTTAGAAAACGTCGAGAAACGGTCGTTTCTGCTAGCGCTGTGCTTCTACACATGTATTTGCTGAACGATGATAGCGCACAGTAATGCTCTTTTCTCCCAGCAAATACACTGTTTCTAAGGAAATGGGAACACACTGAGGAGACACTTGTGGGAGCTACTGTGACTAAAACTGAGCTTCCCTACGCACAGGGAAGCAAGAGAAATGCTGATTTCATCAAGCCCAGTTACATACTCAGAATCTGTACTACTGCGCAAATAGGCATGTCTCTTTAGGCAAGAAACTCATTTCTGACAAAGTTGCCCAAATGCATCTCAGAAGTGTGCACGTTGTTCCCTGAGTTAGAAAACGTTGAGAAACGGTCATTTCGGCTAGCGCTGTGCTTCTACACATTTATTTGCTGAACGGTGAAAGCCCACAGTAATGCACTTTTCTCCCAGCAAATACACTGTTTCTAAGGAAATGGGAACACACTGAGGAGACACTTGTGGGAGCTACTGTGACTAAAACTGAGCTTCCTTATGCACAGGGAAGCAAGTGAAACGCTGATTTCATCAAGCCCAGTTACATACTCAGAATCTGTACTACTGCGCAAATAGGCTAAACAAGTGCGTTCTAAGGCACGTCTCTTTAGGCAAAAAACTCATTTCTGACAAAGTTGCCCAAATGCATCTCAGAAGTGTGCAACTTGTTCCCTGAGTTAGAAAACGTCGAGAAACGGTCGTTTCTGCTAGCGCTGTGCTTCTACACATGTATTTGCTGAACGGTGAAAGCACACAGTAATGCACTTTTCTCCCAGCAAATACACAGTTTTAAAGGAAATGGGAACACACTGAGGAGACACTTGTGGGAGCTACTGTGACTAAAACTGAGCTTCCCTACGCACAGGGAAGCAAGAGAAATGCTGATTTCATCAAGCCCAGTTACATACTCAGAATCTGTACTACTGCGCAAATAGGCAAATCTAGTGCGTTCTAAGGCACGTCTCTTTAGGCAAAAAACTCATTTCTGACAAAGTTGCCCAAATACATCTCAGAAGTGTTTAACTTGTTCTCTGAGTTAGAAAACGTCGAGAAACGGTCGTTTCTGCTAGCGCTGTGCTTCTACACATGTATTTGCTGAACGGTGATAGCGCACAGTAATGTACTTTTCTCCCAGCAAATACACTGTTTCTAAGGAAATGGGAACACACTGAGGAGACACTTGTGGGAGCTACTGTGACTAAAACTGAGCTTCCCTACGCACAGGGAAGCAAGAGAAATGCTGATTTCATCAAGCCCAGTTACATACTCAGAATCTGTACTACTGCGCAAATAGGCACGGGTCTTTAGGCATAAAACTCATTTCTTACAAAGTTGCCCAAATGCATCTCAGAAGTGTTCAACTTGTTCCCTGTGTTAGAAAACGTCGAGAAACGGTCGTTTCTGCTAGCGCTGTGCTTCTACACATGTATTTGCTGAACGGTGAAAGCGCACAGTAATGCACTTTTCTCCCAGCAAATACACTGTTTCTAAGGAAATGGGAACACACTGAGGAGACACTTGTGGGAGCTACTGTGACTAAAACTGAGCTTCCCTACACGCAGGGAAGCAAGAGAAATGCTGATTTCATCAAGCTCAGGTACATACTGAGAATCTGTACTACTGCGCAAATAGGCACGTCTCTTTAGGCAAAAATCTCATTTCTGACAAACTTGCCCAAATGCATCTCAGAAGTGTGCAACTTGTTCCCTTAGTTTGAAAACGTCGAGAAACGGTCGTTTCTGCTAGCGCTGTGCTTCTACACATGTATTTGCTGAACAGTGAAAGCACACAGTAATGCACTTTTCTCCCAGCAAATACACTGTTTCTAACGAAATGGGAACACACTGAGGAGACACTTGTGGGAGCTACTGTGACTAAAACTGAGCTTCCTTATGCACAGGGAAGCAAGAGAAATGCTGATTTCATCAAGCCCAGTTACATACTCAGAATCTGTACTTCTGCGCAAATAGGCAAAACAAGTGCGTTCTAAGGCACGTCTCTTTAGGCAAAAAACTCATTTCTGGCAAAGTTGCCCAAATGCATCTCAGAAGTGTGCAACTTGTTCCCTGAGTTAGAAAATGTTGAGAAACGGTCATTTCGGCTAGCGCTGTGCTTCTACACATTTATTTGCTGAACGGTGAGAGCGCACAGTAATGCACTTTTCTCCCAGCAAATACACTGTTTCTAAGGAAATGGGAACACACTGAGGAGACACTTGTGGGAGCTACTGTGACTAAAACTGAGCTTCCTTATGCACAGAGAAGCAAGTGAAATGCTGATTTCATCAAGCCCAGTTACATACTCAGAATCTGTACTACTGCGCAAATAGGCATGTCTCTTTAGGCAAAAAACTCATTTCTGACAAAGTTGCCCAAATGCATCTCAGAAGTGTGTAACTTGTTCCCTGAGTTAGAAAACGTCGAGAAACGGTCATTTCGGCTAGCGCTGTGCTTCTACACATTTATTTGCTGAACGGTGAAAGCGCACAGTAATGCACTTTTCTCCCAGCAAATACACTGTTTCTAAGGAAATGTGAACACACTGAGGAGACACTTGTGGGAGCTACTGTGACTAAAACTGAGCTGCCCTACGCACAGGGAAGCAAGAGGATTGCTGATTTCATCAAGCTCAGTTACATACTCAGAATCTGTACTACTGCGCAAATAGGCATGTCTCTTAAGGCAAAAAACTCATTTCTGACAAAGTTGCCCAAATGCATCTCAGACGTGTGTAACTTGTTCCCTGAGTTAGAAAACGTCGAGAAACGGTCATTTCGGCTAGCGCTGTGCTTCTACACATTTATTTGCTGAACGGTGAAAGCGCACTGCACTTTTCTCCCAGCAAATACTCTGTTTCTAAGGAAATGGGAACACACTGAGGAGACACTTGTGGGAGCTACTGTTCCTAAAACTGAGCTTCCCTACGCACAGGGAAGCAAGAGAAATGCTGATTTCATCAAGCCTAGTTACATACTCAGAATCTGTACTACTGCGCAAATAGGCATGTCTCTTACGGCAAAAAACTCATTTCTGACAAAGTTGCCCAAATGCATTTCAGAAGTTTGCAACTTCTTCCCTGAATTAGAAAACGTCGAGAAACGGTCGTTTCTGCTAGCGCTGTGCTTCTACACATGTATTTGCTGAACGGTGAAAGCGCACAGTAATGCACTTTTCTCCCAGCAAATACACTGTTTCTAAAGAAATGGGAACACACTGAGGAGACACTTGTGGGAGCTACTGTGACTAAAACTGAGCTTCCCTACACACAGGGAAGCAAGAGAAATGCTGATTTCATCAAGCCCAGTTACATACTCAGAATCTGTACTACTGCGCAAATAGGCATGTCTCTTTAGGCAAAAAACTCATTTCTGACAAAGTTGCCCAAATGCATCTCAGAAGTGTGAAACTTGTTCCCTGAGTTAGAAAACGTTTTGAAACAGTCATTTCGGCTAGCGCTGTGCTTCTACACATTTATTTCCTGAACGGTGAAAGCGCACAGTAATGCACTTTTCTCCCAGCAAATACACTGTTTCTAAGGAAATGGGAACACACTGAGGAGACACTTGTGGGAGCTACTGTGACTAAAACTGAGCTTCTCTACGCACAGGGAAGCAAGAGAAATGCTGATTTCATCAAGCCCAGTTACATACTCAGAATCTGTACTACTGCGCAAATAGGCATGTCTCTTTAGGCAAAAAACTCATTTCTGACAAAGTTGCCCAAATGCATTTCAGAAGTGTGCAATTTGTTCCCTGAGTTAGAAAACGTCGAGAAACGGTCGTTTCTGCCAGCGCTGTGCTTCTACACATGTATTTGCTGAACGGTGAAAGCACACAGTAATGCACTTTTCTCCCAGCAAATACACTGTTTCTAAGGAAATGGGAACACACTGAGGAGACACTTGTGGGAGCTACTGTGACTAAAACTGAGCTTCCTTATGCACAGGGAAGCAAGTGAAATGCTGATTTCATCAAGCCCAGTTACATACTCAGAATCTGTACTACTGCGCAAATAGGCAAATCTAGTGCATTCTAAGGCACGTCTCTTTAGGCAAAAAACTCATTTCTGACAAAGTTGCCCAAATACATCTCAGAAGTGTGCAACTTGTTCCCTGAGTTAGAAAACGTCGAGAAACGGTCGTTTCTGCTAGCGCTGTGCTTCTACACATGTATTTGCTGAACGATGATAGCGCACAGTAATGCTCTTTTCTCCCAGCAAATACACTGTTTCTAAGGAAATGGGAACACACTGAGGAGACACTTGTGGGAGCTACTGTGACTAAAACTGAGCTTCCCTACGCACAGGGAAGCAAGAGAAATGCTGATTTCATCAAGCCCAGTTACATACTCAGAATCTGTACTACTGCGCAAATAGGCATGTCTCTTTAGGCAAGAAACTCATTTCTGACAAAGTTGCCCAAATGCATCTCAGAAGTGTGCACGTTGTTCCCTGAGTTAGAAAACGTTGAGAAATGGTCATTTCGGCTAGCGCTGTGCTTCTACACATTTATTTGCTGAACGGTGAAAGCCCACAGTAATGCACTTTTCTCCCAGCAAATACACTGTTTCTAAGGAAATGGGAACACACTGAGGAGACACTTGTGGGAGCTACTGTGACTAAAACTGAGCTTCCTTATGCACAGGGAAGCAAGTGAAACGCTGATTTCATCAAGCCCAGTTACATACTCAGAATCTGTACTACTGCGCAAATAGGCTAAACAAGTGCGTTCTAAGGCACGTCTCTTTAGGCAAAAAACTCATTTCTGACAAAGTTGCCCAAATGCATCTCAGAAGTGTGCAACTTGTTCCCTGAGTTAGAAAACGTCGAGAAACGGTCGTTTCTGCTAGCGCTGTGCTTCTACACATGTATTTGCTGAACGGTGAAAGCACACAGTAATGCACTTTTCTCCCAGCAAATACACAGTTTTAAAGGAAATGGGAACACACTGAGGAGACACTTGTGGGAGCTACTGTGACTAAAACTGAGCTTCCCTACGCACAGGGAAGCAAGAGAAATGCTGATTTCATCAAGCCCAGTTACATACTCAGAATCTGTACTACTGCGCAAATAGGCAAATCTAGTGCGTTCTAAGGCACGTCTCTTTAGGCAAAAAACTCATTTCTGACAAAGTTGCCCAAATACATCTCAGAAGTGTTTAACTTGTTCTCTGAGTTAGAAAACGTCGAGAAACGGTCGTTTCTGCTAGCGCTGTGCTTCTACACATGTATTTGCTGAACGGTGATAGCGCACAGTAATGCACTTTTCTCCCAGCAAATACACTGTTTCTAAGGAAATGGGAACACACTGAGGAGACACTTGTGGGAGCTACTGTGACTAAAACTGAGCTTCCCTACGCACAGGGAAGCAAGAGAAATGCTGATTTCATCAAGCCCAGTTACATACTCAGAATCTGTACTACTGCGCAAATAGGCACGGGTCTTTAGGCATAAAACTCATTTCTTACAAAGTTGCCCAAATGCATCTCAGAAGTGTTCAACTTGTTCCCTGAGTTAGAAAACGTCGAGAAACGGTCGTTTCTGCTAGCGCTGTGCTTCTACACATGTATTTGCTGAACGGTGAAAGCGCACAGTAATGCACTTTTCTCCCAGCAAATACACTGTTTCTAAGGAAATGGGAACACACTGAGGAGACACTTGTGGGAGCTACTGTGACTAAAACTGAGCTTCCCTACACGCAGGGAAGCAAGAGAAATGCTGATTTCATCAAGCTCAGGTACATACTGAGAATCTGTACTACTGCGCAAATAGGCACGTCTCTTTAGGCAAAAATCTCATTTCTGACAAACTTGCCCAAATGCATCTCAGAAGTGTGCAACTTGTTCCCTTAGTTTGAAAACGTCGAGAAACGGTCGGTTCTGCTAGCGCTGTGCTTCTACACATGTATTTGCTGAACAGTGAAAGCACACAGTAATGCACTTTTCTCCCAGCAAATACACTGTTTCTAACGAAATGGGAACACACTGAGGAGACACTTGTGGGAGCTACTGTGACTAAAACTGAGCTTCCTTATGCACAGGGAAGCAAGAGAAATGCTGATTTCATCAAGCCCAGTTACATACTCAGAATCTGTACTTCTGCGCAAATAGGCAAAACAAGTGCGTTCTAAGGCACGTCTCTTTAGGCAAAAAACTCATTTCTGGCAAAGTTGCCCAAATGCATCTCAGAAGTGTGCAACTTGTTCCCTGAGTTAGAAAATGTTGAGAAACGGTCATTTCGGCTAGCGCTGTGCTTCTACACATTTATTTGCTGAACGGTGAGAGCGCACAGTAATGCACTTTTCTCCCAGCAAATACACTGTTTCTAAGGAAATGGGAACACACTGAGGAGACACTTGTGGGAGCTACTGTGACTAAAACTGAGCTTCCTTATGCACAGAGAAGCAAGTGAAATGCTGATTTCATCAAGCCCAGTTACATACTCAGAATCTGTACTACTGCGCAAATAGGCATGTCTCTTCAGGCAAAAAACTCATTTCTGACAAAGTTGCCCAAATGCATTTCAGAAGTTTGCAACTTATTCCCTGAATTAGAAAACGTCGAGAAACGGTCGTTTCTGCTAGCGCTGTGTTTCTACACATGTATTTGCTGAACGGTGAAAGCACACAGTAATGCACTTTTCTCCCAGCAAATACCCTGTTTCTAAGGAAATGGGAACACACTGAGGAGACACTTGTGGGAGCTACAGTGACTAAACCTCAGCTTCCCTACGCACAGGGAAGCAAGAGAAATGCTGATTTCATCAAGCCCAGTTACATACTCAGAATCTGTACTACTGCGCAAATAGGCATGTCTCTTAAGGCAAAAAACTCATTTCTGACAAACTTGCCCAAATGCATCTCAGAAGTGTGCAACTTGTTCCCTTAGTTTGAAAACGTCGAGAAACGGTCGTTTCTGCCAGCGCTGTGCTTCTACACATGTATTTGCTGAACGGTGAAAGCGCACAGTAATGCACTTTTCTCCCAGCAAATACACTGTTTCTAAGGAAATGGGAACACACTGAGGAGACACTTGTGGGAGCTACTGTGACTAAAACTGAGCTTCCTTATGCACAGGGAAGCAAGTGAAATGCTGATTTCATCAAGCCCAGTTACATACTCAGAATCTGTACTACTGCGCAAATAGGCAAAACAAGTGCGTTCTAAGACACGTCTCTTTAGGCAAAAAACTCATTTCTGACAAAGTTGCCCAAATGCATTTCAGAAGTGTGCAACTTCTTCCCAGAATTGGAAAACGTCGTGAAACGGTCGTTTCTGCTAGCTCTGTGCTTCTACACATGTATTTGCTGAACGGTGAAAGCACACAGTAATGCACTTTTCTCCCAGCAAATACACTGTTTCAAAGGAAATGGGAACACACTGAGGAGACACTTGTGGGAGCTACTGTGACTAAAACTGAGCTTCCCTACGCACAGGGAAGCAAGAGAAATGCTGATTTCATCAAGCCCAGTTACATACTCAGAATCTGTACTACTGCGCAAATAGGCACGTCTCTTTAGGCATAAAACTCATTTCTTACAAAGTTGCCCAAATGCATCTCAGAAGTGTGCAACTTGTTCCCTGAGTTAGAAAACGTCGAGAAACGGTCGTTTCTGCTAGCGCTGTGCTTCTACACATGTATTTGCTGAACGGTGAAAGCGCACAGTATTGCACTTTTCAACCAGCAAATACACTGTTTCTAACGAAATGGGAACACACTGAGGAGACACTTGTGGGAGCTACTGTGACTAAAACTGAGCTTCCCTACACGCAGGGAAGCAAGAGAAATGCTGATTTCATCAAGCCCAGTTACATACTCAGAATCTGTACTACTGCGCAAATAGGCATGTCACTTTAGGCAAAAAACTCATTTCTGACAAAGTTGCCCAAATGCATCTCAGACGTGTGTAACTTGTTCCCTGAGTTAGAAAACGTAGAGAAACGGTCATTTCGGCTAGCGCTGTGCTTCTACACATTTATTTGCTGAACGGTGAAAGCGCACAGTAATGCACTTTTCTCCCAGCAAATACACTGTTTCTAAGAAAATGGGAACACACTGAGGAGACACTTGTGGCAGCTACTGTGACTAAAACTGAGCTTCCCTACGCACAGGGAAGCAAGTGAAATGCTGATTTCATCAAGCCCAGTTACATACTCAGAATCTGTACTACTGCGCAAATAGGCAAAACAAGGGCGTTCTAAGGCACGTCTCTTTAGTCAAAAAACTCATTTCTGACAAAGTTGCCCAAATGCATCTCAGAAGTGTGCAACTTGTTCCCTGAGTTAGAAAACGTCGAGAAACGGTCGTTTCTGCTAGCGCTGTGCTTCTACACATGTATTTGCTGAACGGTGAAAGCGCACAGTAATGCACTTTTCTCCCAGCAAATACCCTGTTTCTAAGGAAATGGGAACACACTGAGGAGACACTTGTGGGAGCTACTGTGACTAAAACTGAGCTTCCCTACACACAGGGAAGCAAGAGAAATGCTGATATCATCAAGCCCAGTTACATACTCAGAATCTGTACTACTGCGCAAATAGGCATGTCTCTTTAGGCAAAAAACTCATTTCTGACAAAGTTGCCCAAATGCATCTCAGAAGTGTGTAACTTGTTCCCTGAGTTAGAAAACGTCGAGAAACGGTCATTTCGGCTAGAGCTGTGCTTCTACACATTTATTTGCTGAACGGTGAAAGCGGACAGTAATGCACTTTTCTCCCAGCAAATACACTGTTTCTAAGGAAATGTGAAAACACTGAGGAGACACTTGTGGGAGCTACTGTGACTAAAACTGAGCTTCCCTACGCACAGGGAAGCAAGAGGATTGCTGATTTCATCAAGCTCAGTTACATACTCAGAATCTGTACTACTGCGCAAATAGGCATGTCTCTTTAGGCAAAAAACTCATTTCTGACAAAGTTGCCCAAATGCATCTCAGACATGTGTAACTTGTTCCCTGAGTTAGAAAACGTCGAGAAACGGTCATTTCGGCTAGCGCTGTGCTTCTACACATTTATTTGCTGAACGGTGAAAGCGCACTGCACTTTTCTCCCAGCAAATACACTGTTTCTAAGGAAAGGGGAACACACTGAGGAGACACTTGTGGGAGCTACTGTGACTAAAACTGAGCTTCCCTACGCACAGGGAAGCAAGAGAAATGCTGATTTCATCAAGCCTAGTTACATACTCAGAATCTGTACTACTGCGCAAATAGGCATGTCTCTTAAGGCAAAAAACTCATTTCTGACAAAGTTGCCCAAATGCATCTCAGAAGTGTGCAACTTCTTCCCTGAGTTAGAAAACGTCGAGAAACGGTCGTTTCTGCTAGCGCTGTGCTTCTACACATGTATTTGCTGAACGGTGAAAGCGCACAGTAATGCACTTTTCTCCCAGCAAATACCCTGTTTCTAAGGAAATGGGAACACACTGAGGAGACACTTGTGGGAGCTACTGTGACTAAAACTGAGCTTCCCTACACACAGGGAAGCAAGAGAAATGCTGATTTCATCAAGCCCAGTTACATACTCAGAATCTGTACTATTGCGCAAATAGGCATGTCTCTTTAGGCAAAAAACTCATTTCTGACAAAGTTGCCCAAATGCATCTCAGAAGTGTGTAAATTGTTCCCTGAGTTAGAAAACGTTGAGAAACAGTCATTTCGGCTAGCGCTGTGCTTCTACACATTTATTTGCTGAACGTGAAAGCGCACAGTAATGCACTTTTCTCCCAGCAAATACACTGTTTCTAAGGAAATGGGAACACACTGAGGAGACACTTGTGGGAGCTACTGTGACTAAAACTGAGCTTCCCTACGAACAGGGAAGCAAGAGAAATGCTGATTTCATCAAGCCCAGTTACATACTCAGAATGTGTACTACTGCGCAAATAGGCATGTCTCTTTAGGCAAAAAACTCATTTCTGACAAAGTTGCCCAAATGCATTTCAGAAGTGTGCAACTTGTTCCCTAAGTTAGAAAACGTCGAGAAACGGTCGTTTCTGCCAGCGCTGTGCTTCTACACATGTATTTGCTGAACGGTGAAAGCACACAGTAATGCACTTTTCTCCCAGCAAATACACTGTTTGTAAGGAAATGGGAACACACTGAGGAGACACTTGTGGGAGCTACTGTGACTAAAACTGAGCTTCCTTATGCACAGGGAAGCAAGTGAAATGCTGATTTCATCAAGCCCAGTTACATACTCAGAATCTGTACTACTGCGCAAATAGGCAAAACAAGTGCGTTCTAAGGCACGTCTCTTTAGGCAAAAAACTCATTTCTGACAAAGTTGCCCAAATGCATCTCAGAAGTGTGCAACTTGTTCCCTGAATTAGAAAACGTTGAGAAACGGTCATTTCGGCTAGCGCTGTGCTTCTACACATTTATTTGCTGAACGGTGAGAGCGCACAGTAATGCACTTTTCTCCCAGCAAATACACTGTTTCTAAGGAAATGGGAACACACTGAGGAGACACTTGTGGGAGCTACTGTGACTAAAACTGAGCTTCTCTATGCACAGGGAAGCAAGAGAAATGCTGATTTCATCAAGCCGAGTTACATACTCAGAATCTGTACTACTGCGCAAATAGGCAAAACAAGTGCGTTCTAAGGCACGTCTCTTTAGGCAAAAAACTCATTTCTGACAAAGTTGCCCAAATGCATCTCAGAAGTGTGCAACTTGTTCCCTGAGTTAGAAAACGTTGAGAAACGGTCATTTCGGCTAGCGCTGTGCTTCTACACATTTATTTGCTGAACGGTGAGAGCGCACAGTAATGCACTTTTCTCCCAGCAAATATACTGTTTCTAAGGAAATGGGAACACACTGAGGAGACACTTGTGGGAGCTACTGTGACTAAAACTGAGCTTCCTTATGCACAGGGAAGCAAGTGAAATGCTGATTTCATCAAGCCCAGTTACATACTCAGAATCTGTACTACTGCGCAAATAGGCAAAACAAGTGCGTTCTAAGGCACGTCTCTTTAGGCAAAAAACTCATTTCTGACAAAGTTGCCAAAATGCATCTCAGAAGTATGCAACTTGTTCCCTGAGTTAGAAAACGTCGAGAAACAGTCGTTTCTGCTAGCTCTGTGCTTCTACACATGTATTTGCTGAACGGTGAAAGCACACAGTAATGCACTTTTCTCCCAGCAAATACACTGTTTCAAAAAAAATGAGAACACACTGAGGAGACACTTGTGGGAGCTACTGTGACTAAAACTGAGCTTCCCTACGCACAGGGAAGCAAGAGAAATGCTGATTTCATCAAGCCCAGTTACATACTCAGAATCTGTACTACTGCGCAAATAGGCATGTCTCTTTAGGCAAAAAACTCATTTCTGAAAAGTTGCCCAAATGCATCTCAGAAGTGTGTAACTTGTTCCCTGAGTTAGAAAACGTCGAGAAACGGTCGTTTCGGCTAGCGCTGTGCTTCTACACATGTATTTGCTGAACGGTGAAAGCGGACAGTAATGCACTTTTCTCCCAGCAAATACACTGTTTCTAAGGAAATGTGAACACACTGAGGAGACACTTGTGAGAGCTACTGTGACTAAAACTGAGCTTCCCTACGCACAGGGAAGCAAGAGGAATTCTGATTTCATCAAGCTCAGTTACATACTCAGAATTTGTACTACTGCGCAAATAGGCATATCTCTTAAGGCAAAAAACTCATTTCTGACAAAGTTGCCAAAATGCATTTCAGAAGTGTGCAACTTCTTCCCTGAATTGGAAAACGTCGAGAAACGGTCGTTTCTGCTAGCGCTGTGCTTCTACACATGTATTTGCTGAACGGTGAAAGCACACAGTAATGCACTTTTCTCCCAGCAAATACACTGTTTCAAAGGAAATGGGAACACACTGAGGAGACACTTGTGGGAGCTACTGTGACTAAAAATGAGCTTATCTACGCACAGGGAAGCAAGAGAAATGCTGATTTCATCAAGCCCAGTTACATACTCAGAATCTGTACTACTGCGCAAATAGGCATGTCTCTTTAGGCAAAAAACTCATTTCTGACAAAGTTGCCCAAATGCATCTCAGAAGTGTGTAACTTGTTCCCTGAGTTAGAAAACGTCGAGAAACGGTCATTTCGGCTAGCGCTGTGCTTCTACACATTTATTTGCTGAACGTGAAAGCGCACAGTAATGCACTTTTCTCCCAGCAAATACACTGTTTCTAAGGAAATGGGAACACACTGAGGAGACACTTGTGGGAGCTACTGTGACTAAAACTGAGCTTCCCTACGCACAGGGAAGCAAGAGAAATGCTGATTTCATCAAGCCCAGTTACATACTCAGAATGTGTACTACTGCGCAAATAGGCATGTCTCTTTAGGCAAAAAACTCATTTCTGACAAAGTTGCCCAAATGCATTTCAGAAGTGTGCAACTTGTTCCCTAAGTTAGAAAACGTCGAGAAACGGTCGTTTCTGCCAGCGCTGTGCTTCTACACATGTATTTGCTGAACGGTGAAAGCACACAGTAATGCACTTTTCTCCCAGCAAATACACTGTTTGTAAGGAAATGGGAACACACTGAGGAGACACTTGTGGGAGCTACTGTGACTAAAACTGAGCTTCCTTATGCACAGGGAAGCAAGTGAAATGCTGATTTCATCAAGCCCAGTTACATACTCAGAATCTGTACTACTGCGCAAATAGGCAAAACAAGTGCGTTCTAAGGCACGTCTCTTTAGGCAAAAAACTCATTTCTGACAAAGTTGCCCAAATGCATCTCAGAAGTGTGCAACTTGTTCCCTGAATTAGAAAACGTTGAGAAACGGTCATTTCGGCTAGCGCTGTGCTTCTACACATTTATTTGCTGAACGGTGAGAGCGCACAGTAATGCACTTTTCTCCCAGCAAATACACTGTTTCTAAGGAAATGGGAACACACTGAGGAGACACTTGTGGGAGCTACTGTGACTAAAACTGAGCTTCTCTATGCACAGGGAAGCAAGAGAAATGCTGATTTCATCAAGCCGAGTTACATACTCAGAATCTGTACTACTGCGCAAATAGGCAAAACAAGTGCGTTCTAAGGCACGTCTCTTTAGGCAAAAAACTCATTTCTGACAAAGTTGCCCAAATGCATCTCAGAAGTGTGCAACTTGTTCCCTGAGTTAGAAAACGTTGAGAAACGGTCATTTCGGCTAGCGCTGTGCTTCTACACATTTATTTGCTGAACGGTGAGAGCGCACAGTAATGCACTTTTCTCCCAGCAAATATACTGTTTCTAAGGAAATGGGAACACACTGAGGAGACACTTGTGGGAGCTACTGTGACTAAAACTGAGCTTCCTTATGCACAGGGAAGCAAGTGAAATGCTGATTTCATCAAGCCCAGTTACATACTCAGAATCTGTACTACTGCGCAAATAGGCAAAACAAGTGCGTTCTAAGGCACGTCTCTTTAGGCAAAAAACTCATTTCTGACAAAGTTGCCAAAATGCATCTCAGAAGTATGCAACTTTTTCCCTGAGTTAGAAAACGTCGAGAAACAGTCGTTTCTGCTAGCTCTGTGCTTCTACACATGTATTTGCTGAACGGTGAAAGCACACAGTAATGCACTTTTCTCCCAGCAAATACACTGTTTCAAAAAAAATGAGAACACACTGAGGAGACACTTGTGGGAGCTACTGTGACTAAAACTGAGCTTCCCTACGCACAGGGAAGCAAGAGAAATGCTGATTTCATCAAGCCCAGTTACATACTCAGAATCTGTACTACTGCGCAAATAGGCATGTCTCTTTAGGCAAAAAACTCATTTCTGAAAAGTTGCCCAAATGCATCTCAGAAGTGTGTAACTTGTTCCCTGAGTTAGAAAACGTCGAGAAACGGTCGTTTCGGCTAGCGCTGTGCTTCTACACATGTATTTGCTGAACGGTGAAAGCGGACAGTAATGCACTTTTCTCCCAGCAAATACACTGTTTCTAAGGAAATGTGAACACACTGAGGAGACACTTGTGAGAGCTACTGTGACTAAAACTGAGCTTCCCTACGCACAGGGAAGCAAGAGGAATTCTGATTTCATCAAGCTCAGTTACATACTCAGAATTTGTACTACTGCGCAAATAGGCATATCTCTTAAGGCAAAAAACTCATTTCTGACAAAGTTGCCAAAATGCATTTCAGAAGTGTGCAACTTCTTCCCTGAATTGGAAAACGTCGAGAAACGGTCGTTTCTGCTAGCGCTGTGCTTCTACACATGTATTTGCTGAACGGTGAAAGCACACAGTAATGCACTTTTCTCCCAGCAAATACACTGTTTCAAAGGAAATGGGAACACACTGAGGAGACACTTGTGGGAGCTACTGTGACTAAAAATGAGCTTATCTACGCACAGGGAAGCAAGAGAAATGCTGATTTCATCAAGCCCAGTTACATACTCAGAATCTGTACTACTGCGCAAATAGGCATGTCTCTTTAGGCAAAAAACTCATTTCTGACAAAGTTGCCCAAATGCATCTCAGAAGTGTGTAACTTGTTCCCTGAGTTAGAAAACGTCGAGAAACGGTCATTTCGGCTAGCGCTGTGCTTCTACACATTTATTTGCTGAACGGTGAAAGCGGACAGTAATGCACTTTTCTCCCAGCAAATACACTGTTTCTAAGGAAATGTGAACACACTGAGGAGACACTTGTGAGAGCTACTGTGACTAAAACTGAGCTTCCCTACGCACAGGGAAGCAAGAGGAATGCTGATTTCATCAAGCTCAGTTACATACTCAGAATCTGTACTACTGCGCAAATAGGCATGTCTCTTAAGGCAAAAAACTCATTTCTGACAAAGTTGCCAAAATGCATTTCAGAAGTGTGCAACTTCTTCCCTGAATTGGAAAACGTCGAGAAACGGTCGTTTCTGCTAGCGCTGTGCTTCTACACATGTATTTGCTGAACGGTGAAAGCACACAGTAATGCACTTTTCTCCCAGCAAATACACTGTTTCAAAGGAAATGGGAACACACTGAGGAGACACTTGTGGGAGCTACTGTGACTAAAACTGAGCTTCCCTACGTGCAGGGAAGCAAGAGAAATGCTGATTTCATCAAGCCCAGTTACATACTCAGAATCTGTACTACTGCGCAAATAGCAAATCTAGTGCGTTCTAAGGCACGTCTCTTTAGTCAAAAAACTCATTTCTGACAAAGTTGCCCAAATGCATCTCAGAAGTGTGCAACTTGTTCCATGAGTTAGAAAACGTCGAGAAACGGTCGTTTCTGCTAGCGCTGTGCTTCTACACATGTATTTGCTGAACGGTGAAAGCGCACAGTAATGCACTTTTCTCCCAGCAAATACACTGTTTCTAAGGAAATGGGAACACACTGAGGAGACACTTGTGGGAGCTACTGTGACTAAAACTGAGCTTCTCTACACACAGGGAAGCAAGAGAAATGCTGATTTCATCAAGCCCAGTTACATACTCAGAATCTGTACTACTGCGCAAATAGCAAATCTAGTGCGTTGTAAGGCACGTCTCTTTAGTCAAAAAACTCATTTCTGACAAAGTTGCCCAAATGCATTTCAGAAGTGTGCAACTTCTTCCCTGAATTGGAAAACGTCGAGAAACGGTCGTTTCTGCTAGCGCTGTGCTTCTACACATGTATTTGCTGAACGGTGAAAGCACACAGTAATGCACTTTTCTCCCAGCAAATACACTGTTTCAAAGGAAATGGGAACACACTGAGGAGACACTTGTGGGAGCTACTGTGACTAAAACTGAGCTTCCCTACGCGCAGGGAAGCAAGAGAAATGCTGATTTCATCAAGACCAGTTACATACTCAGAATCTGTACTACTGCGCAAATAGGCATGTCTCTTTAGGCAAAAAACTCATTTCTGACAAAGTTGCCCAAATGCATCTCAGAAGTGTGTAACTTGTTCCCTGAGTTAGAAAACGTCGAGAAACAGTCATTTCGGCTAGCGCTGTGCTTCTACACATGTATTTGCTGAACGGTGAAAGCACACAGTAATGCACTTTTCTCCCAGCAAATACACTGTTTCTAAGGAAATGGGAACACACTGAGGAGACACTTGTGGGAGCTACTGTGACTAAAACTGAGCTTCCCTACGCACAGGGAAGCAAGAGAAATGCTGACTTCATCAAGCCCAGTTACATACTCAGAATCTGTACTACTGTGCAAATAGGCATGTCTCTTTAGGCAAAAAACTCATTTCTGACAAAGTTGCCCAAATGCATCTCAGAAGTGTGTAACTTGTTCCCTGAGTTAGAAAACGTTGAGAAACAGTCATTTCGGCTAACGCTGTGCTTCTACACATTTATTTACTGAACGGTGAAAGCGCACAGTAATGCACTTTTCTCCCAGCAAATACACTGTATCTAAGGAAATGGGAACACACTGAGGAGACACTTGTGGGAGCTACTGTGACTAAAACTGAGCTTCCCTACGTGCAGGGAAGCAAGAGAAATGCTGATTTCATCAAGCCCAGTTACATACTCAGAATCTGTACTACTGCGCAAATAGCAAATCTAGTGTGTTCTAAGGCACGTCTCTTTAGTCAAAAAACTCATTTCTGACAAAGTTGCCCAAATGCATTTCAGAAGTGTGCAACTTCTTCCCTGAATTGGAAAACGTCGAGAAACGGTCGTTTCTGCTAGCGCTGTGCTTCTACATATGTATTTGCTGAACGGTGAAAGCGCACAGTAATGCACTTTTCTCCCAGCAAATACACTGTTTCTAAGGAAATGGGAACACACTGAGGAGACACTTGTGGGAGCTACTGTGACTAAAACTGAGCTTCCCTACACACAGGGAAGCAAGAGAAATGCTGATTTCATCAAGCCCAGTTACATACTCAGAATCTGTACTACTGCGCAAATAGGCATGTCTCTTTAGGCAAAAAACTCATTTCTGACAAAGTTGCCCAAATGCATCTCAGAAGTGTGTAACTTGTTCCCTGAGTTAGAAAACGTTGAGAAACAGTCATTTCGGCTAGCGCTGTGCTTCTACACATTTATTTGCTGAACGGTGAGAGCGCACAGTAATGCACTTTTCTCCCAGCAAATACACTGTTTCTAAGGAAATGGGAACACACTGAGGAGACACTTGTGGGAGCTACTGTGACTAAAACTGAGCTTCCATACGCACAGGGAAGCAAGAGAAATGCTGATTTCATCAAGCCCAGTTACATACTCAGAATCTGTACTACTGCGCAAATAGGCATGTCTCTTTAGGCAAAAAACTCATTTCTGACAAAGTTGCCCAAATGCATTTCAGAAGTGTGCAACTTGTTCCCTGAGTTAGAAAACGTCGAGAAACGGTCGTTTCTGCCAGCGCTGCGCTTCTACACATGTATTTGCTGAACGGTGAAAGCACACAGTAATGCACTTTTCTCCCAGCAAATACACTGTTTCTAAGGAAATGGGAACACACTGAGGAGACACTTGTGGGAGCTACTGTGACTAAAACTGAGCTTCCTTATGCACAGGGAAGCAAGTGAAATGCTGATTTCATCAAGCCCAGTTACATACTCAGAATCTGTACTACTGCGCAAATAGGCAAAACAAGTGCGTTCTAAGGCACGTCTCTTTAGGCAAAAAACTCATTTCTGACAAAGTTGCCCAAATGCATCTAAGAAGTGTGCAACTTGTTCCCTGAGTTAGAAAACGTTGAGAAACGGTCATTTCGGCTAGGGCTGTGCTTCTACACATTTATTTGCTGAACGGTGAGAGCGCACAGTAATGCACTTTTCTCCCAGCAAATACACTGTTTCTAAGGAAATGGGAACACACTGAGGAGACACTTGTGGGAGCTACTGTGACTAAAACTGAGCTTCCTTATGCACAGGGAAGCAAGTGAAATGCTGATTTCATCAAGCCCAGTTACATACTCAGAATCTGTACTACTGCGCAAATAAGCAAAACAAGTGCGTTCTAAGGCACGTCTCTTTAGGCAAAAAACTCATTTCTGACAAAGTTGCCCAAATGCATCTCAGAAGTGTGCAACTTGTTCCCTGAGTTAGAAAACGTCGAGAAACAGTCGTTTCTGCTAGCGCTGTGCTTCTACACATGTATTTGCTGAACTGTGAAAGCACACAGTAATGCACTTTTCTCCCAGCAAATACACTGTTTCAAAAAAAATGGGAACACACTGAGGAGACACTTGTGGGAGCTACTGTGACTAAAACTGAGCTTCCCTACGCACAGGGAAGCAAGAGAAATGCTGATTTCATCAAGCCCAGTTACATACTCAGAATCTGTACTACTGCGCAAATAGGCATGTCTCTTTAGGCAAAAAACTCATTTCTGAAAAGTTGCCCAAATGCATCTCAGAAGTGTGTAACTTGTTCCCTGAGTTAGAAAACGTCGAGAAACGGTCATTTCGGCTAGCGCTGTGCTTCTACACATTTATTTGCTGAACGGTGAAAGCGGACAGTAATGCACTTTTCTCCCAGCAAATACACTGTTTCTAAGGAAATGTGAACACACTGAGGAGACACTTGTGAGAGCTACTGTGACTAAAACTGAGCTTCCCTACGCACAGGGAAGCAAGAGGAATTCTGATTTCATCAAGCTCAGTTACATACTCAGAATTTGTACTACTGCGCAAATAGGCATATCTCTTAAGGCAAAAAACTCATTTCTGACAAAGTTGCCAAAATGCATTTCAGAAGTGTGCAACTTCTTCCCTCAATTGGAAAACGTCGAGAAACGGTCGTTTCTGCTAGCGCTGTGCTTCTACACATGTATTTGCTGAACGGTGAAAGCACACAGTAATGCACTTTTCTCCCAGCAAATACACTGTTTCAAAGGAAATGGGAACACACTGAGGAGACACTTGTGGGAGCTACTGTGACTAAAACTGAGCTTCCCTACGCACAGGGAAGCAAGAGAAATGCTGATTTCATCAAGCCCAGTTACATACTCAGAATCTGTACTACTGCGCAAATAGCAAATCTAGTGCGTTCTAAGGCACGTCTCTTTAGTCAAAAAACTCATTTCTGACAAAGTTGCCCAAATGCATCTCAGAAGTGTGCAACTTGTTCCATGAGTTAGAAAACGTCAAGAAACGGTCGTTTCTGCTAGCGCTGTGCTTCTACACATGTATTTGCTGAACGGTGAAAGCGCACAGTAATGCACTTTTCTCCCAGCAAATACACTGTTTCTAAGGAAATGGGAACACACTGAGGAGACACTTGTGGGAGCTACTGTGACTAAAAATGAGCTTATCTACGCACAGGGAAGCAAGAGAAATGCTGATTTCATCAAGCCCAGTTACATACTCAGAATCTGTACTACTGCGCAAATAGGCATGTCTCTTTAGGCAAAAAACTCATTTCTGACAAAGTTGCCCAAATGCATCTCAGAAGTGTGTAACTTGTTCCCTGAGTTAGAAAACGTCGAGAAACGGTCATTTCGGCTAGCGCTGTGCTTCTACACATTTATTTGCTGAACGGTGAAAGCGGACAGTAATGCACTTTTCTCCCAGCAAATACACTGTTTCTAAGGAAATGTGAACACACTGAGGAGACACTTGTGAGAGCTACTGTGACTAAAACTGAGCTTCCCTACGCACAGGGAAGCAAGAGGAATGCTGATTTCATCAAGCTCAGTTACATACTCAGAATCTGTACTACTGCGCAAATAGGCATGTCTCTTAAGGCAAAAAACTCATTTCTGACAAAGTTGCCAAAATGCATTTCAGAAGTGTGCAACTTCTTCCCTGAATTGGAAAACGTCGAGAAACGGTCGTTTCTGCTAGCGCTGTGCTTCTACACATGTATTTGCTGAACGGTGAAAGCACACAGTAATGCACTTTTCTCCCAGCAAATACACTGTTTCAAAGGAAATGGGAACACACTGAGGAGACACTTGTGGGAGCTACTGTGACTAAAACTGAGCTTCCCTACGTGCAGGGAAGCAAGAGAAATGCTGATTTCATCAAGCCCAGTTACATACTCAGAATCTGTACTACTGCGCAAATAGCAAATCTAGTGCGTTCTAAGGCACGTCTCTTTAGTCAAAAAACTCATTTCTGACAAAGTTGCCCAAATGCATCTCAGAAGTGTGCAACTTGTTCCATGAGTTAGAAAACGTCGAGAAACGGTCGTTTCTGCTAGCGCTGTGCTTCTACACATGTATTTGCTGAACGGTGAAAGCGCACAGTAATGCACTTTTCTCCCAGCAAATACACTGTTTCTAAGAAATGGGAACACACTGAGGAGACACTTGTGGGAGCTACTGTGACTAAAACTGAGCTTCTCTACACACAGGGAAGCAAGAGAAATGCTGATTTCATCAAGCCCAGTTACATACTCAGAATCTGTACTACTGCGCAAATAGCAAATCTAGTGCGTTGTAAGGCACGTCTCTTTAGTCAAAAAACTCATTTCTGACAAAGTTGCCCAAATGCATTTCAGAAGTGTGCAACTTGTTCCCTGAGTTAGAAAACGTCGAGAAACGGTCGTTTCTGCCAGCGCTGTGCTTCTACACATGTATTTGCTGAACGGTGAAAGCACACAGTAATGCACTTTTCTCCCAGCAAATACACTGTTTCTAAGGAAATGGGAACACACTGAGGAGACACTTGTGGGAGCTACTGTGACTAAAACTGAGCTTCCTTATGCACAGGGAAGCAAGTGAAATGCTGATTTCATCAAGCCCAGTTACATACTCAGAATCTGTACTACTGCGCAAATAGGCAAAACAAGTGCGTTCTAAGGCACGTCTCTTTAGGCAAAAAACTCATTTCTGACAAAGTTGCCCAAATGCATCTAAGAAGTGTGCAACTTGTTCCCTGAGTTAGAAAACGTTGAGAAACGGTCATTTCGGCTAGGGCTGTGCTTCTACACATTTATTTCCTGAACGGTGAGAGCGCACAGTAATGCACTTTTCTCCCAGCAAATACACTGTTTCTAAGGAAATGGGAACACACTGAGGAGACACTTGTGGGAGCTACTGTGACTAAAACTGAGCTTCCTTATGCACAGGGAAGCAAGTGAAATGCTGATTTCATCAAGCCCAGTTACATACTCAGAATCTGTACTACTGCGCAAATAGGCAAAACAAGTGCGTTCTAAGGCACGTCTCTTTAGGCAAAAAACTCATTTCTGACAAAGTTGCCAAAATGCATCTCAGAAGTGTGCAACTTGTTCCCTGAGTTAGAAAACGTCGAGAAACAGTCGTTTCTGCTAGCGCTGTGCTTCTACACATGTATTTGCTGAACTGTGAAAGCACACAGTAATGCACTTTTCTCCCAGCAAATACACTGTTTCAAAAAAAATGGGAACACACTGAGGAGACACTTGTGGGAGCTACTGTGACTAAAACTGAGCTTCCCTACGCACAGGGAAGCAAGAGAAATGCTGATTTCATCAAGCCCAGTTACATACTCAGAATCTGTACTACTGCGCAAATAGGCATGTCTCTTTAGGCAAAAAACTCATTTCTGAAAAGTTGCCCAAATGCATCTCAGAAGTGTGTAACTTGTTCCCTGAGTTAGAAAACGTCGAGAAACGGTCATTTCGGCTAGCGCTGTGCTTCTACACATTTATTTGCTGAACGGTGAAAGCGGACAGTAATGCACTTTTCTCCCAGCAAATACACTGTTTCTAAGGAAATGTGAACACACTGAGGAGACACTTGTGAGAGCTACTGTGACTAAAACTGAGCTTCCCTACGCACAGGGAAGCAAGAGGAATTCTGATTTCATCAAGCTCAGTTACATACTCAGAATTTGTACTACTGCGCAAATAGGCATATCTCTTAAGGCAAAAAACTCATTTCTGACAAAGTTGCCAAAATGCATTTCAGAAGTGTGCAACTTCTTCCCTGAATTGGAAAACGTCGAGAAACGGTCGTTTCTGCTAGCGCTGTGCTTCTACACATGTATTTGCTGAACGGTGAAAGCACACAGTAATGCACTTTTCTCCCAGCAAATACACTGTTTCAAAGGAAATGGGAACACACTGAGGAGACACTTGTGGGAGCTACTGTGACTAAAACTGAGCTTCCCTACGCACAGGGAAGCAAGAGAAATGCTGATTTCATCAACCCCAGTTACATACTCAGAATCTGTACTACTGCGCAAATAGCAAATCTAGTGCGTTCTAAGGCATGTCTCTTTAGTCAAAAAACTCATTTCTGACAAAGTTGCCCAAATGCATCTCAGAAGTGTGCAACTTGTTCCATGAGTTAGAAAACGTCAAAAAACGGTCGTTTCTGCTAGCGCTGTGCTTCTACACATGTATTTGCTGAACGGTGAAAGCGCAGAGTAATGCACTTTTCTCCCAGCAAATACACTGTTTCTAAGGAAATGGGAACACACTGAGGAGACACTTGTGGGAGCTACTGTGACTAAAAATGAGCTTATCTACGCACAGGGAAGCAAGAGAAATGCTGATTTCATCAAGCCCTGTTACATACTCAGAATCTGTACTACTGCGCAAATAGGCATGTCTCTTTAGGCAAAAAACTCATTTCTGACAAAGTTGCCCAAATGCATCTCAGAAGTGTGTAACTTGTTCCCTGAGTTAGAAAACGTCGAGAAACGGTCATTTCGGCTAGCGCTGTGCTTCTACACATTTATTTGCTGAACGGTGAAAGCGGACAGTAATGCACTTTTCTCCCAGCAAATACACTGTTTCTAAGGAAATGTGAACACACTGAGGAGACACTTGTGAGAGCTACTGTGACTAAAACTGAGCTTCCCTACGCACAGGGAAGCAAGAGGAATGCTGATTTCATCAAGCTCAGTTACATACTCAGAATCTGTACTACTGCGCAAATAGGCATGTCTCTTAAGGCAAAAAACTCATTTCTGACAAAGTTGCCAAAATGCATTTCAGAAGTGTGCAACTTCTTCCCTGAATTGGAAAACGTCGAGAAACGGTCGTTTCTGCTAGCGCTGTGCTTCTACACATGTATTTGCTGAACGGTGAAAGCACACAGTAATGCACTTTTCTCCCAGCAAATACACTGTTTCAAAGGAAATGGGAACACACTGAGGAGACACTTGTGGGAGCTACTGTGACTAAAACTGAGCTTCCCTACGTGCAGGGAAGCAAGAGAAATGCTGATTTCATCAAGCCCAGTTACATACTCAGAATCTGTACTACTGCGCAAATAGCAAATCTAGTGCGTTCTAAGGCACGTCTCTTTAGTCAAAAAACTCATTTCTGACAAAGTTGCCCAAATGCATCTCAGAAGTGTGCAACTTGTTCCATGAGTTAGAAAACGTCGAGAAACGGTCGTTTCTGCTAGCGCTGTGCTTCTACACATGTATTTGCTGAACGGTGAAAGCGCACAGTAATGCACTTTTCTCCCAGCAAATACACTGTTTCTAAGGAAATGGGAACACACTGAGGAGACACTTGTGGGAGCTACTGTGACTAAAACTGAGCTTCTCTACACACAGGGAAGCAAGAGAAATGCTGATTTCATCAAGCCCAGTTACATACTCAGAATCTGTACTACTGCGCAAATAGCAAATCTAGTGCGGTGTAAGGCACGTCTCTTTAGTCAAAAAACTCATTTCTGACAAAGTTGCCCAAATGCATTTCAGAAGTGTGCAACTTCTTCCCTGAATTGGAAAACGTCGAGAAACGGTCGTTTCTGCTAGCGCTGTGCTTCTACACATGTATTTGCTGAACGGTGAAAGCACACAGTAATGCACTTTTCTCCCAGCAAATACACTGTTTCAAAGGAAATGGGAACACACTGAGGAGACACTTGTGGGAGCTACTGTGACTAAAACTGAGCTTCCCTACGCACAGGGAAGCAAGAGAAGTGTTGATTTTATCAAACCCAGTTACATACTCAGAATCTGTACTACTGCGCAAATAGGCATGTCTCTTTAGGCAAAAAACTCATTTCTGACAAAGTTGCCCAAATGCATCTCAGACGTGTGTAACTTGTTCCCTGAGTTAGAAAACGTCGAGAAAGGTCATTTCAGCTAGCGCTGTGCTTCTACACATTTATTTGCTGAACGGTGAAAGCGCACAGTAATGCACTTTTCTCCCAGCAAATACACTGTTTCTAAGGAAATGGGAACACACTGAGGAGACACTTGTGGGAGCTACTGTGACTAAAACTGAGCTTCCCTACGCACAGGGAAGCAAGAGGAATGCTGATTTCATCAAGCCCAGTTACATACTCAGAATCTGTACTACTGCGAAAATAGGCATGTCTCTTAAGGCAAAAAACTCATTTCTGAGAAAGTTGCCCAAATGCATTTCAGAAGTGTGCAACTTCTTGCCTGAATTAGAAAACGTCGAGAAACGGTCGTTTCTGCTAGCGCTGTGCTTCTACACATGTATTTGCTGAACGGTGAAAGCACACAGTAATGCACTTTTCTCCCAGCAAATACACTGTTTCTAAGGAAATGGGAACACACTGAGGAGACACTTGTGGGAGCTACTGTGACTAAAACTGAGCTTCCCTACGTGCAGGGAAGCAAGAGAAATGCTGATTTCATCAAGCCCAGTTACATACTCAGAATCTGTACTACTGCGCAAATAGGCACGTCTCTTTAGGCATTAAACTCATTTCTGACAAAGTTGCCCAAATGCATTTCAGAAGTGTGCAACTTGTTCCCTGAGTTAGAAAACGTCGAGAAACGGTCGTTTCTGCTAGCGCTGTGCTTCTACACATCTATTTGCTGAACGGTGAAAGCACACAGTAATGCACTTTTCTCCCAGCAAATACACTGTTTCTAAGGAAATGGGAACACACTGAGGAGACACTTGTGGGAGCTACTGTGACTAAAACTCAGCTTCCCTACGCACAGGGAAGCAAGAGAAATACTGATTTCATCAAGCCCAGTTACATACTCAGAATCTGTACTACTGCGCAAATAGGCACGTCTCTTTAGGCATAAAACTCAATTCTGGCAAAGTTGCCCAAATGCATCTCAGAAGTGTGCAACTTGTTCCCTGAGTTAGAAAACGTCGAGAAACGGTCGTTTCTGCTAGCGCTGTGCTTCTACACATGTATTTGCTGAACGGTGAAAGCGCACAGTAATGCACTTTTCTCCCAGCAAATACACTGTTTCTTAGGAAATGGGAACACACTGAGGAGACACTTGTGGGAGCTACTGTGACTAAAACTGAGCTTCCCTACGCACAGGGAAGAGAGAGGAATGCTGATTTCATCAAGCCCAGTTACATACTCAGAATCTGTACTACTGCGCAAATAGTCATGTCTCTTAAGACAAAAAACTCATTTCTGACAAAGTTGCCAAAATGCATTTCAGAAGTGTGCAACTTCTTCCCTGAATTGGAAAACGTCGAGAAACGGTCGTTTCTGCTAGCGCTGTGCTTCTACACATGTATTTGCTGAACGGTGAAAGCACACAGTAATGCACTTTTCTCCCAGCATATACACTGTTTCAAAGGAAATGGGAACACACTGAGGAGACACTTGTGGGAGCTACTGTGACTAAAACTGAGCTTCCCTACGCACAGGGAAGCAAGAGGAATGCTGATTTCATCAAGCCCAGTTACATACTCAGAATCTGTACTACTGCGAAAATAGGCATGTCTCTTAAGGCAAAAAACTCATTTCTGAGAAAGTTGCCCAAATGCATTTCAGAAGTGTGCAACTTCTTGCATGAATTAGAAAACGTCGAGAAACGGTCGTTTCTGCTAGCGCTGTGCTTCTACACATCTATTTGCTGAACGGTGAAAGCGCACAGTAATGCACTTTTCTCCCAGCAAATACACTGTTTCTAAGGAAATGGGAACACACTGAGGAGACACTTGTGGGAGCTACTGTGACTAAAACTGAGCTACCCTACGCACAGGGAAGCAAGAGAAATGCTGATTTCATCAAGCCCAGTTACATACTCAGAATCTGTACTACTGCGCAAATAGCAAATCTAGTGCGTTCTAAGGCACGTCTCTTTAGTCAAAAAACTCATTTCTGACAAAGTTGCCCAAATGCATTTCAGAAGTGTGCAACTTCTTCCCTGAATTGGAAAACGTCGAGAAACGGTCGTTTCTGCTAGCGCTGTGCTTCTACACATGTATTTGCTGAACGGTGAAAGCACACAGTAATGCACTTTTCTCCCAGCAAATACACTGTTTCTAAGGAAATGGGAACACACTGAGGAGACACTTGTGGGAGCTACTGTGACTAAAACTGAGCTTCCCTACGCACAGGGAAGCAAGAGAAGTGTTGATTTTATCAAACCCAGTTACATACTCAGAATCTGTACTACTGCGCAAATAGGCATGTCTCTTTAGGCAAAAAACTCATTTCTGACAAAGTTGCCCAAATGCATCTCAGACGAGTGTAACTTGTTCCCTGAGTTAGAAAACGTCGAGAAAGGTCATTTCAGCTAGCGCTGTGCTTCTACACATTTATTTTCTGAACGGTGAGAGCGCACAGTAATGCACTTTTCTCCCAGCAAATACACTGTTTCTAAGGAAATGGGAACACACTGAGGAGACACTTGTGGGAGCTACTGTGACTAAAACTCAGCTTCCCTACGCACAGGGAAGCAAGAGAAATACTGATTTCATCAAGCCCAGTTACATACTCAGAATCTGTACTACTGCGCAAATAGGCACGTCTCTTTAGGCATAAAACTCATTTCTGACAAAGTTGCCCAAATGCATCTCAGAAGTGTGCAACTTGTTCCCTGAGTTAGAAAACGTCGAGAAACGGTCGTTTCTGCTAGCGCTGTGCTTCTACACATGTATTTGCTGAACGGTGAAAGCGCACAGTAATGCACTTTTCTCCCAGCAAATACACTGTTTCTTAGGAAATGGGAACACACTGAGGAGACACTTGTGGGAGCTACTGTGACTAAAACTGAGCTTCCCTACGCACAGGGAAGCAAGAGGAATGCTGATTTCATCAAGCCCAGTTACATACTCAGAATCTGTACTACTGCGAAAATAGGCATGTCTCTTAAGGCAAAAAACTCATTTCTGAGAAAGTTGCCCAAATGCATTTCAGAAGTGTGCAACTTCTTGCATGAATTAGAAAACGTCGAGAAACGGTCGTTTCTGCTAGCGCTGTGCTTCTACACATGTATTTGCTGAACGGTGAAAGCACACAGTAATGCACTTTTCTCCCAGCAAATACACTGTTTCTAAGGAAATGGGAACACACTGAGGAGACACTTGTGGGAGCTACTGTGACTAAAACTGAGCTTCCCTACGTGCAAGGAAGCAAGAGAAATGCTGATTTCATCAAGCCCAGTTACATACTCAGAATCTGTACTACTGCGCAAATAGGCACGTCTCTTTAGGCATAAAACTCATTTCTGACAAAGTTGCCCAAATGCATCTCAGAAGTGTGCAACTTGTTCCCTGAGTTAGAAAACGTCGAGAAACGGTCGTTTCTGCTAGCGCTGTGCTTCTACACATCTATTTGCTGAACGGTGAAAGCGCACAGTAATGCACTTTTCTCCCAGCAAATACACTGTTTCTAAGGAAATGGGAACACACTGAGGAGACACTTGTGGGAGCTACTGTGACTAAAACTGAGCTTCCCTACGCACAGGGAAGCAAGAGAAATGCTGATTTCATCAAGCCCAGTTACATACTCAGAATCTGTACTACTGCGCAAATAGCAAATCTAGTGCGTTCTAAGGCACGTCTCTTTAGTCAAAAAACTCATTTCTGACAAAGTTGCCCAAATGCATTTCAGAAGTGTGCAACTTCTTCCCTGAATTGGAAAACGTCGAGAAACGGTCGTTTCTGCTAGCGCTGTGCTTCTACACATGTATTTGCTGAACGGTGAAAGCGGACAGTAATGCACATTTATCCCAGCAAATACACTGTTTCTAAGGAAATGGGAACACACTGAGGAGACACTTGTGGGAGCTACTGTGACTAAAACTGAGCTTCCCTACGCACAGGGAAGCAAGAGAAATGCTGACTTCATCAAGCCCAGTTACATACTCAGAATCTGTACTACTGCGCAAATAGGCAAATCTAGTGCATTCTAAGGCACGTCTCTTTAGTCAAAAAACTCATTTCTGACAATGTTGCCCAAATGCCTCTCAGAAGTGTGCAACTTGTTCCCTGAGTTAGAAAACTTCGAGAAACGGTCGTTTCTGCTAGCGCTGTGCTTCTACACATGTATTTGCTGAACGGTGATAGCGCACAGTAATGCACTTTTCTCCCAGCAAATACACTGTTTCTAAGGAAATGGGAACACACTGAGGAGACACTTGTGGGAGCTACTGTGACTAAAACTGAGCTTCCCTACGCACAGGGAAGCAAGAGAAGTGTTGATTTCATCAACCCCAGTTACATACTCAGAATCTGTACTACTGCGCAAATAGGCATGTCTCTTTAGGCAAAAAACTCATTTCTGACAAAGTTGCCCAAATGCATCTCAGACGTGTGTAACTTGTTCCCTGAGTTAGAAAACGTCGAGAAAGGTCATTTCAGCTAGCGCTGTGCTTCTACACATTTATTTGCTGAACGGTGAAAGCGCACAGTAATGCACTTTTCTCCCAGCAAATACACTGTTTCTAAGGAAATGGGAACACACTGAGGAGACACTTGTGGGAGCTACTGTGACTAAAACTGAGCTTCCCTACGCACACCGAAGCAAGAGGAATGCTGATTTCATCAAGCCCAGTTACATACTCAGAATCTGTACTACTGCGAAAATAGTCATGTCTCTTAAGGCAAAAAACTCATTTCTGAGAAAGTTGCCCAAATGCATTTCAGAAGTGTGCAACTTCTTGCCTGAATTAGAAAACGTCGAGAAACGGTCGTTTCTGCTAGCGCTGTGCTTCTACACATGTATTTGCTGAACGGTGAAAGCACACAGTAATGCACTTTTCTCCCAGCAAATACACTGTTTCTAAGGAAATGGGAACACACTGAGGAGACACTTGTGGGAGCTACTGTGACTAAAACTGAGCTTCCCTATGTGCAGGGAAGCAAGAGAAATGCTGATTTCATCAAGACCAGTTACATACTCAGAATCTGTACTACTGCGCAAATAGGCACGTCTCTTTAGGCATTAAACTCATTTCTGACAAAGTTGCCCAAATGCATTTCAGAAGTGTGCAACTTGTTCCCTGAGTTAGAAAACGTCGAGAAACGGTCGTTTCTGCTAGCGCTGTGCTTCTACACATCTATTTGCTGAACGGTGAAAGCACACAGTAATGCACTTTTCTCCCAGCAAATACACTGTTTACAAGGAAATGGGAACACACTGAGGAGACACTTGTGGGAGCTACTGTGACTAAAACTGAGCTTCCCTACGCACAGGGAAGCAAGAGGAATGCTGATTTCATCAACCCCAGTTACATACTCAGAATCTGTACTACTGCGAAAATAGGCATGTCTCTTAAGGCAAAAAACTCATTTCTGAGAAAGTTGCCCAAATGCATTTCAGAAGTGTGCAACTTCTTGCCTGAATTAGAAAACGTCGAGAAACGGTCGTTTCTGCTAGCGCTGTGCTTCTACACATTTATTTGCTGAACGGTGAAAGCACACAGTAATGCACTTTTCTCCCAGCAAATACACTGTTTCAAAAAAAATGGGAACACACTGAGGAGACACTTGTGGGAGCTACTGTGACTAAAACTGAGCTTCCCTACGTGCAGGGAAGCAAGAGAAATGCTGATTTCATCAAGCCCAGTTACATACTCAGAATCTGTACTACTGCGCAAATAGGCACGTCTCTTTAGGCATTAAACTCATTTCTGACAAAGTTGCCCAAATGCATTTCAGAAGTGTGCAACTTGTTCCCTGAGTTAGAAAACGTCGAGAAACGGTCGTTTCTGCTAGCGCTGTGCTTCTACACATCTATTTGCTGAACGGTGAAAGCGCACAGTAATGCACTTTTCTCCCAGCAAATACACTGTTTCTAAGGAAATGGGAACACACTGAGGAGACACTTGTGGGAGCTACTGTGACTAAAACTCAGCTTCCCTACGCACAGGGAAGCAAGAGAAATACTGATTTCATCAAGCCCAGTTACATACTCAGAATCTGTACTACTGCGCAAATAGTCATGTCTCTTAAGACAAAAAACTCATTTCTGACAAAGTTGCCCAAATGCATCTCAGAAGTGTGCAACTTGTTCCCTGAATTGGAAAACGTCGAGAAACGGTCGTTTCTGCTAGCGCTGTGCTTCTACACATGTATTTGCTGAACGGTGAAAGCACAAAGTAATGCACTTTTCTCCCAGCAAATACACTGTTTCTAAGGAAATGGGAACACACTGAGGAGACACTTGTGGGAGCTACTGTGACTAAAACTGAGCTTCCCTACGCACAGGGAAGCAAGAGAAGTGTTGATTTCATCAAACCCAGTTACATACTCAGAATCTGTACTACTGCGCAAATAGGCATGTCTCTTTAGGCAAAAAACTCATTTCTGACAAAGTTGCCCAAATGCATCTCAGACGAGTGTAACTTGTTCCCTGAGTTAGAAAACGTCGAGAAAGGTCATTTCAGCTAGCGCTGTGCTTCTACACATTTATTTTCTGAACGGTGAAAGCGCACAGTAATGCACTTTTCTCCCAGCAAATACACTATTTCTAAGGAACTGGGAACACACTGAGGAGACACTTGTGGGAGCTACTGTGACTAAACCTCAGCTTCCCTACGCACAGGGAAGCAAGAGAAATACTGATTTCATCAAGCCCAGTTACATACTCAGAATCTGTACTACTGCGCAAATAGGCACGTCTCTTTAGGCATAAAACTCATTTCTGACAAAGTTGCCCAAATGCATCTCAGAAGTGTGCAACTTGTTCCCTGAGTGAGAAAACGTCGAGAAACGGTCGTTTCTGCTAGCGCTGTGCTTCTACACATCTATTTGCTGAACGGTGAAAGCGCACAGTAATGCACTTTTCTCCCAGCAAATACACTGTTTCTTAGGAAATGGGAACACACTGAGGAGACACTTGTGGGAGCTACTGTGACTAAAACTCAGCTTCCCTACGCACAGGGAAGCAAGAGGAATGCTGATTTCATCAAGCCCAGTTACATACTCAGAATCTGTACTACTGCGCAAATAGTCATGTCTCTTAAGACAAAAAACTCATTTCTGACAAAGTTGCCAAAATGCATTTCAGAAGTGTGCAACTTCTTCCCTGAATTGGAAAACGTCGAGAACCGGTCGTTTCTGATAGCGCTGTGCTTCTACACATGTATTTGCTGAACGGTGAAAGCACACAGTAATGCACTTTTCTCCCAGCATATACACTGTTTCAAAGGAAATGGGAACACACTGAGGAGACACTTGTGGGAGCTACTGTGACTAAAACTGAGCTTCCCTACGCACAGGGAAGCAAGAGGAATGCTGATTTCATCAAGCCCAGTTACATACTCAGAATCTGTACTACTGCGAAAATAGGCATGTCTCTTAAGGCAAAAAACTCATTTCTGAGAAAGTTGCCCAAATGCATTTCAGAAGTGTGCAACTTCTTCCCTGAATTGGAAAACGTCGAGAAACGGTCGTTTCTGATAGCGCTGTGCTTCTACACATGTATTTGCTGAACGGTGAAAGCACACAGTAATGCACTTTTCTCCCAGCAAATACACTGTTTCTAAGGAAATGGGAACACACTGAGGAGACACTTGTGGGAGCTACTGTGACTAAAACTGAGCTTCCCTACGTGCAGGGAAGAGAGAGAAATGCTGATTTCATCAAGACCAGTTACATAC